>NW_019396035.1:491913-543665 GCF_000591075.1 Eurytemora carolleeae
TCAGATCAATAGTTCAGGTTATATTGGATCAATAGTTCAGGTTATATTGGATCAATAGTTCCGGTTATATCAGATCAATAGTTCCGGTTATTTCAGATCAATAGTTCAGGTTATATTGGATCAATAGTTCAGGTTATATTGGATCAATAGTTCAGGTTATATCAGATCAATAGTTCCGGTTATATTGGATCAATAGTTCCGGTTATATTGGATCAATAGTTCCGGTTATATCAGATCAATAGTTCAGGTTTTATTGGATAATTATGCCCGGTTTTATTTGTTTATCAGTTCCAGTTATATAACATCATTGGTTCCCGCTTTATAAGATTATTATATCCAGTTTTATAAGATCATTGGTTCCAGCTATATAAGATTATTAGTTCCGGTTTTATCAGATCATTATATCCGGTTACATCAGATCATTACATCCGATTATATAAAATCATTATATCCGGTTATATCAGATCATTAGATCTGGTTTATCAGATCATTATTTTCGGTTAAATCAAATTATTAGATCTGGTTATGTCAAATCATTAGATCCAGTTATATAAGATCATTAGATCCGGTTATATAAGATCAATAGATCCGGTTATATCAGATCATTCGATCCGGTTATATAAGATCATTGTTCCGGTTATACAAGATCAATAGATCCCGTTATATCGGATCAATAGTTCCAGTTAAATTGGATAATTAGGCCCGGTTATATTTAATTATTAGTTCCAGTTATATAACGTTATTAATTCCAGCTTTATAAGAGCATTGGTTCCAGTTAAATAAGATCATTGGATCCAGTTATATAAGATCATTGGTTCCAGTTATATTAGATCATTGGTTCCAGTTATATAAGGTCATTAATTCCAGGTATATAAGATTATTAACTCCAATTATATAAGATCATTGGTTCCAGCTATATAAGATTATTATTTCCAGTTTTATAAGATTATTAGTTCCGGTTATATAAAATCATTAGTTCCAGTTATATAAGATCACTAGTTCCATTGATATAAAAGATCACTAGTTCCAGTTATAAATGATCATTAGTTGGTTATATTAGATCACGTGGGTCTGGTCATATTAGATCACGTGGGTCTGGTCATATTAGATCGTTTACGCAGAATAAAAAAACATTTGCACATTAATCTAAATATATTTTTCCAATGAAATAAATTATTAAGGACCGAATTTAATGAATTTGGTGGTCGCTGAACTGCTTACCGCTGGTTCAAATTTGAATCACCGATTCAAATTCCTCCTTAATATTTAACTTTGAATCGGCGATTCAAAGTTGTTAGTTCACTAACGTAGTTCAAATTCTTTAAATTCGGTCACTGAACTTGTAAAGTAAAGTTGAAAATACTTCAAAAACATTTCTTGGTTTAACTTTTTCAATTCTATCATCGTTCAGTATAAAATATACTTTTCTTTGTATATTATACATTGAAGAATATACAAACTCTAAACTATAATTAAAAGTTTAAATGTTCTGTATTCGAGAAACTATTTCTATAGCGTAGCTTAAAAATCTATATTTTCCAAGGAATGTCATATTTGAAATTAAATATTATGTAGAGATATACATCATACAGTGAGTATTGATAAACATGGAAATTAAATGTAAATCTGAATACCAATCTATGATAAAGCTCAATTCGCTCATATGTATATATATGTTCGCTGCCTATATATGGCCAATTGATTAAACCAAATTTACTTCATTTTTTTTTGAGGGATCTAACGGATACCCTGGGGATAACATAGACTAAATAAATTTTGGATTTTTTATTCCACGGGCAACGCCGGGCACTTCAGTTAATCTCACGATTTAAAACAAAGCGCGAGTAAACGGCGGGAGCAAAGAGATTTGTAATATTCTACCGTCTTTGGGCGGGAGTAACTATGTGTAATAATATAAACCTGCACATCGCTGGGCACTCCCGCTAGTATTTAATATTTATTATTATTTATTATTAGTATTTAACAAAAAATATTAAAATCTCAACAGCTCAAATTTTTCTGCCACAATTGTTTTAACAACAGAGTCAGACAAAATTTTGGAAAACTCAGATTTTAAGTAATATTGTTCTTGAATGTACGTAGGTGTATATTAAGATATTTATAGGAGATCTAAGTAATATTGTTCTTGAATGTAAGTAGGTGTATATTAAGATATTTATAGGAGATGTAAGTAATATTGTTCTTGAATGTACGTAGGTGTATATTAAGATATTTATTGGAGATCTAAGTAATATTGTTCTTGAATGTACGTAGGGGTATATTAAGATATTTATAGGAGATGTAAGTAATATTGTTCTTGAATGTAAGTAGGTGTATATTAAGATATTTATAGGAGATGTAAGTAATATTGTTCTTGAATGTACGTAGGTGTATATTAAGATATTTATAGGAGATGTAAGTAATATTGTTCTTGAATGTACGTAGGTGTATATTGAGATATTTATAGGAGATGTAAACTTGATTTTAATTAATCCCCCAATGAAAGATCTGAGTGACCTGTCCGATTTACAACGGTACCAATGGACGCTAGCATTGTCTCATTAAGATTAAATAATAAATTGAAATTGAGGTTTCTTGCTTCATGAACAATGGAGAAATTATCGAAATTAAACACTTGTTAAGCCATAAAAACGAGGTTATCTTCCATACTATTTATATCTTAGATCAAGGTTTCAAGGATACCGAAGAGAGTTAGGTATTTAAATGGAGGATCATTTAGAATTCCGACGACAGTTCCTTTAAGAAAAGAAATAAAAAGTTGGCCTTGTTTTACGAGCTTTAACTGTCTATATTATTTCTTCTAATAAATCCAAGTTAAATACCATTTTTATCAATATTTGATGAGGAATCTATATTCAATTATCTATGATCGTTTTATTACCAAAAACCAGAGCTGGGATTGGGTGAACACTAATAAATGTTATAAATATTTATAAATACGTAGAATTGGAAGAACCCATTTCTCTCTTACACTTAATCAAAAAAAAATACTGAAAAACCACAAATTTCACGACTAAGACTTACTGTCATTCCTGACATCCTATTCATCTGATATAATAAATACTAGCTCAAGTTTCTATTTATCTGATATAATAAATACTAGCTAAAGTTTCTATTTATCTGATATAATAAATACTAGCNCCCCCCCCCCCCTTCAACAAAATTCAGACAATTTGGTCAGCCGTGTGGCCAGATATAGCTTGAAATAAGTCTAGAAGATGTTCTATTGTTTATTAAGATTGGTTTTTGTGGGACACTGTGTTTCATATCGGATATTCTTCTGCAGCATCTACATATATATATATATATATATGAGCAAAGAGCTTTATTATATATGTGCTTTGATTTGGACAAATTTTATATTTGTCTGGTGGGGCTAAAAAACATTAATTTTATTCCTCGATCTTGAAAAACAAATGCTAAACCTATTTTTCATCTGAAAATGACAACATTGTCTTGTCGACTCGTAAACATGAAATATGTATCTCTGCAATATTTTAGAGAAAAGCAAATAAAAATGAATATTTTTAACCAAACCACGGAACCTAGGTAACGTTTATGAACGCTTAGAAATTTTCATGTGAGTTTTACTTTTAATTCCGTTTCCAAAAAAAAAGAATTTTCAACGTTTTATCATACATTGTTGAACCCAACAGACAAACAGATCTAGATAGATAAATACAATGTGAATGCAGATTTTTACATACAAATACATAAATTTAGATAAAGATAACAAGAACATATATTTTTATATAAAATAATATTTTACCCCAGCCTAGTAGAAGACAGTGTCTAAGTTTGATAGAACCAAGACTGAAGCTTGCCTGAACCTGCAGGAACAGATACAAACCTAAACATTAAACTATATACTATGTACAGTGTAACCAGCAGGAACAGATACAAATCTAAACATTAAACTATATACTATGTACAGTGTAACCTGCAGGAACAGATACAAATCTAAACATTAAACTATATACTATGTACAGTGTAACCTGCAGGAACAGGTACAAACCTAAACATTAAACTATATATTATGTACAGTGTAACCTGCAGAAACAGATACAAACCTAAACATTAAACTATATATTATGTACAGTGTAACCTGGAGGAACAGATACAAACCTAAACATTAAACTATATATTATGTACAGTGTAACCTGCAGGAACAGTACAAACCTAAACATTAAACTATATACTATGTACAGTGTAACCTGCAGAGCACAAAACTTAAGACAGGGTATTGTTATAAAAACCAGTTTTGAAACCCAGGTTTCACGAATGGGGTTAGGCAGTTTTGTAGATATCAATATTTTTGTTCTGAAATATTATATTATATAGTTTCTTTATTTTCTCCTTTTCTTCGGATCTCTTAAATTGAAATCTACTTAAATGTTAAGACTCCCAAATGGAAACTCGGGAGTTTCATTCAACTATACTCTTTTAAATTTCGGGCTCAGGAATAGATACAAACCTAAACATTAAACTATATATTATGTACAGTGTAACCTGCAGAAACAGGTACGAACCTAAACATTAAACTATATATTATGTACAGTGTAACCTGCAGAAACAGGTACGAACCTAAACATTAAACAAAGAAATAATAGAAGCGTATCTAAAATTTCTATGCATCCTCTGGGTTATCGTTATTTTCAGACTTAATATGATCTGTTTAAACTTTGATTCTAATACCATGTCACGTATATATTTATTTTAGTTTACGTATCACTTCTATAATTCGGACACAGTTTTACATCAGATAGAACTATTATTAGTCGCGATCAATTCCTAAAATTTCTAGGCCTTTAGCCTTAAGGTCGGTTCAAGAAACCTTAATAGCACTCTTAAATAGTCCTGGTTTACTATAGTTTCAGTAAATATTTCCATTTACTATAATAGCGCTGATATAAGGATTTATCTCTAATTGGATAATGTTACCGCTATGCAATTTCTTGGTTCAGAATAGACACCAAACACATGGCTGAACCCTGATTGGATCAGGTGCTATGGACTCGGCATACTAGAGTGGGTTGGTAGGATTTAGGCTAGATCATCTACCCTACGAATTCATAAGTTGTGCTAATACCGGTATTAACAGTATTAACTAAGAGCGGTGTTAACTAATCCATCTGCAGGGTAGATTAGAGGCCAGTCCAAGAGTCCGGAATCTAAAGAGTGGTATAAGAGCGGTATTAGCTAATACCACTCTTATACCACTCTTAACACTAACACCGGTAGTTAGGAAATACGGATTCATCAGTCGCTAATGCTGCCTAATTTGTGGCAGGATTATCTAGCCTAGAACTGCTGATGCGTTCATAAGCAAAAGGATTATCATCCAATCTTTACCGTTTTTATTCCTCTGTGAAACTCTTTTCTTTCTCAACGTAATGATTTTTTAATTATTAAAAAGACGACTTTTAAATAATACTTTCTTTATTTTATGACGAAAGATAGATTTAAAATTCATGGAAATATTTTGCAAGCTAAACTTTTTACATTTCAATCAAATCAAAGTTAAAAAATTAAAACTTTTAAATAAAATATATATTTTATAAAAAAAAATTCTTTATTAAAGATTTTCTCATAAATTTTTTTTTATATTCAAAATATTTTATTAATACAGTTATTTAAGGAGGGGGAGGGGGGGGTAATTAAGCAAAATAAGAAGTATTTCTTCGTTTTTTATGCATTCCTGTATTTGAAACATCTCTGTAGTTCATGAGGTTGTGAGAAGAGTAGAGTAGAGTAGAGGATCTAGCCTAATGGCCGGTTCAAGAAACCTTAATAGCGCTCTTAACTAATCCTGGTTAGTAGTATTTAGGCTAGATCATCTACCCTACGAGTTCATAAGTTGTGTTAATACTGGTATTAACAGTAAGGCCAGTTTAACTAAGAGTGGTGTTAGCTAATCCACCCGCAGGGTAGTTTTAGGGATGCTTTAAAAACAGAGATGCATAAAAAAACGAAGAAATACTTCTAACTTGGCTAAAATCTAACACCGATATGAGTGTTAAGAGTGGTATAAGAGCGGTATAAGCTAATACCGCTCTTATACCAGTCTTAAGATTCCGGACTCGTGAACTGGCCTTATAAACCCTTTCATTTTACCTTAACAGTCCCTATAAATGAAATGCTCTATCTTGTATAAACTGCATAATTTCGGTACTATTTACTAGATTTATTAAATAGCTTAAATTTAAAATTTAACTGACGAGGGTCAACCCAAACCGAAATATATTTTCAATAAATATGGAACTAACATCTACTTTTTTACTCTACAGAGGTTTGGTCCATCACCATCACCGAATTCTAAGAAAAATACTCCTTAGAAAAAATGCTCCCTAGCTAGGAAATAATAGCTATAGATAGAATACTATTTGTAATAGCTTTACAAATTTTTATCTTAATTAAAAATGTAACGTTTCAGATAAAGAACAGTCCTAGCTATTCGCTAGCTATAGATTTCATACTACAGCTAGCTAGAAAATACATTTTTTTCTTCTCAAATTGCCAGTTTTAATACAGTTTTAGGAGTATACGCAGTTCTTGAAAATATCATGTACTTTGTAGTTAATATTCTTGCAATTTAGATTAGAATGATTTGTAAAAGAAATATTCTTGTAGTCTAGTTTAGTTGAATATGTTCCTTCATGTTTTCATTTTGGTGCTTGTATTTAGAGAAATCGTTAGTGAAAATACTAACTGGAACAGAAATAGTGCAAAAACATCGTGAGAGAAGAGAAATAACTTGACATGAACTACGTAAGATTGACTAAACTACAGGCTGAGGCCTAGACTGTGACATATTAGTGGGAATAAATCCAACCCAATTTCAATTTAATAAATTACGAAGATAATTTAAATCTAAATCTGCACCTTGACATCGTTAAGGTAAAAATTTCACTTTATCGAATCCAAATTTTCCGGCAGTAATGAGAGGGGAAGGAGAAGGGAAGGAGAAGGGAAGGAGAAATGAAGGAGGAGGAAGGAGAAGGGATAGAGAAGGGAAAGACAACGGAAGGAGAAGGGAAGGAGAAGGGAAAGAGAAGGAAAGGAGAAGGGAAGGAGAAGGGAAGGAGAAGGGAAGGAGAAGGAAAGGAGAAGGGAAGGAGAAGGAAAGGAGAAGGGAAGGAGAAGGGAAGGAGAAGAGAAGGGAAGAAGAAGGGAAGAAGAAGGGAAGGAGAAGGGCAATTCTATTGAGAAAGTTGAAAAGCAACTTAGCGAGGACATCTTTACATCCTTTGAAAAACNGGAGAAGGGAAGGAGAAGGGAAGGAGAAGGGAAGGAGAAGGGAAGGAGAAGGGAAGGAGAAGGGAAGGAGAAGGGAAGGAGAAGGGAAGGAGAAGAGAGTCAGAAAACGGGAAAAAATATATTTAAGAAGAAAAAGATAATAAAGAATAAGATGTAAAGGGGGAAGAAGAGGGGAAAGAGAACACGAAAAGACAAAAGAGATGAAAATGTCATTTAACCTTCCTTATTTAACTTCCCTCACCCCTTTCCTCACTGAAAACCAAGATGATCACGTTCTCAAGCAAAAATCGAGCAGTATTTTACCAAGAACTCTTTTTAAACGTTGCACGTTACAGTTTAGAATGTTTATGTCTAAGGCTACAAAAAAGTATGAGGGACTTGGTGAGCCAAAGATGTTGCGACACTTCAAAGTCTAGGCTGTCTAAATAATTGAAGAATAACATTTTATACTTGTCTCGATATCAGTGTTCTCTTTCATCTAATCTCCTTTTTTCATACCCCATCTCCCCTTTCATCCAACCTCTTTTATTCCTCCTCCTCCACTCTTCTCCTTTCATCCACCCTCTTTTATTCCTCCTCCTCCACTCTTCTCCTTTTATCCAACCTCCTTTATTCCTCCTCCTCCACTCTTCTCCTTTCATCCACCCACTTTTATTCCTCCTTCTCCACTCTTCTCCTTTTATCCAACCACCTTTATTCCTCCTGCCTCCCCCCTTCTTTATTCACCCTCTTTTATTCCTCCTCCTCCACTCTTCTCCTTTTATCCAACCTCCTTTATTCCTCCTCCTCCACTCTTCTCCTTTCATCCACCCTCTTTTATTCCTCCTTCTCCACTCTTCTCCTTTTATCCAACCTCCTTTATTCCTCCTGCCTCCCCCCTTCTTTATTCTCCCTATCTAGATATTTCACTTCATGTTTACAAACTTGAACTATTGGGAGGGATAGTTAACTAATTTGAAAACATTTAAACATCTTAAAATTTAAACGAAAACAAAGAAATTGTTCAAGATGCTCGTCGTTAATAAGATGTTTCTTGAATTCTCTAAAAATATTAGTTTTTATTAATAACTAAAACATGACATAAAGGTGTAAGAAAGATTGATTTAAGAAAAAAATGAGATTTTAGAATGAGCTCTCTGTCAGTATACGGTCTGTGTCAATCCATCACTTGATACTAGTAATTGGGAAGTTTTGGATTACAATTATTTTGAGCTTTCAATCTATTCTCAAACTTCAAGTTTGTCCTTGAAAATAAGACAGCATTCACGGCAGAATTCTTGCTAAAAGACATATATTTACACATCTATATATTTCTAGCTAATTTTAAAAATTCAATATTTAGAACTCGAAACATAAACTTCGCTTTTTCTGAGAAGATGAAGAAAACTTTTATAGTATATATAGAAATAGAAGATTACAGAGGAACTAGGAGAATACAGGAGAATACAGGAGAATACAGGAGAATACAGGAGAATACAGGAGAATACAGGAGAATACAGGAGAATTCTGGAGAATACATGAGAATACACCAGACCTTTCACTTTTAATGGATTAAATACTTTTGAAGTTTTTAACATCTTGCTGCGTCAGTTTTCCAGACGTACTTGGACTTATAACTCAAATTTAAACTTTTTCAGGAGCCAGATTTTAACTGAATTTGAAGTTAAAATATTTAAAATGTTTTCAATAAACTGCTAACATACATTAAGTACAGGAGAGAAGGTGAGAAATTTCAGCTACGCAATTCATGAATTAAATATATTTCAGGAATCCCGTGAGAGAAGGGGGGAGAGAAGGGGAAGGAGTTAACATGAGAAGGGGAAGGAGTAGGAACATCAGAAGGTGGAGGTGAAGTAATAGGGACATTTTTAGGATAAGAAGGGAGAGGAGTAGAAGGAGGAGAAGGAGGAAGAGGGGAACAGTAGGAACAGGAGAAGGAGGATGAGGGAGAAAGAGGATGAGGAGGATGAGGAGGAGGAGGATAAGGGAGAAGAGGATGAGGAGGATGAGGGGAAGGAGGATAAGGGAGAAGAGGATGATGAGGATGAGGGAGAAAGAGGATAAGGGAGAAGAGGATGAGGAAAAGGATGACAAGGGAGAAGAGGACGAGGAGAATGAGGAGAAGGAGGATAAGGGAGAAGAGGACGAGGAGGATGAGGAGAAGGAGGACGAGGAGGATGAGGAGAAGGAGGATATTGGAGAAGAGGATGAAGAAGATGAGGAGATAATGGAGGATATTGGTATGAGTGAGTGTTGGTGAGACATAGAGAAGAGGATGAGGAGGATGAGGAGGATAAGTTGAAGGCGGAGGAGGAGAAACAGGAGGAAGAGGGGAAGAAGGAAGAACATGAGGATGAGGAGGAGGAGGAGAAGGTGGAGGAGTGGAAGGAGGAGGAACATGAGGAGGAGCAGGAGGCGGAGGGGCAAGGAGTAGGAATAGGTGAAGGAGGATGAGAAAGAAGAAAATGAGGGGAAGGAAGAGGAAATTGCAAGAATTATTGTAAGAATAAGTATGAATATGAATTTATAAAGAATTGATGAAATATGAGAATGAGGATGAGTAAAAATAAAGGAACAAGTACGAGGAACAAGATTGGGATGAGGATGAAAACAATATGAAGAATTTATTACCTTCTACAAACATCCAGAAGAAGTTTGAGATGTGAAAGTATCGTTGAGGTATATGTGAACTACAGTAGATAGATGAAAGTGTATCTGACTGACTGGATAAACTCACATGCTGAAATATATTTCAAATTCATCAATCTTATTAAAAAGCAAACTTTACTAACAAGTTTTCCTAAATAATTTGTAATTTTCGGAGCCCTTATCATGTAATCTTAAATTAAAAACTAAAACATAATTTAACCTTTTTTGAGACACTTAATAATAAATCTGGGAATAGCCTTAGTTCAGAAAAACAGTTGAACAGTAAAATAGTGCAATCTTATAATTTTTTGTTGTTGCAAAATTTCGTTTTTTGCACTCTAGGTAGTTAGCAGGGGGGGGGAAGAAGAAAGTAATCCCCCCCCCTTAGACAACTATAGGTTGGAAAGTTTCTCGTAAAGTAATAATTGCAAAAAACAAAAAAGGGATTTTTCTTTCTAAACTTGATTCCCTGGCGGATAAAAATGTGTCAAATGTGACATTTAAACTTTTTGATACGTCTGTCATATCGTATTCCTGGATTTTCTTACAGTTGGAAATAGTTTCTGGCGCATTTATTTAACTTGAAACCATTACATTCTCCTCTGTTTATTTAGATTTGTATTGTAAAAGAAAGAATTTTAAAAGTCGAAAATAGTCGAGAAAAATAAAAAAGCATGGCCGAAATTTATTTTTTCCCGCCCTCCTTCAAAAAGTAGGTAAATAGGTGGTTTTATTTCTTTGCTTGAGCAAATTCCCTCTTCATTTTTTATAATGTTGTCGCTTCCATCCAGAAAAGCGTTTTCTAGTGACATTAATCCAGATGTTGAATTTTAAAGTAGAACTTTTTTCTTATTATTACATTATCATTTATCCTGAAACTTTTAACTCATCTCACAAAATCTTTTGCAAGTTAATTATTAAAATTCGCAAATTCAGAAGTCTCTAATACTTGAACGTGTTCATACTGGCTCTTCAAAAAAGAATATATTTGGAGACTTAAAGGCTTTAGAAACCATCAAAATGAAATCTCCACCTCTTCATGAGAAAGCTTGGAGTAAGTTTAGAGATTTCTTTTTCTGTTCACTGGAGTTTGATACAAGAATACCATCTGAAGAAGAGTTTTCAACCTATTTCCGATTTCTGAGACCAGATAAAGGTTTATCTACGTCAACATTGTGGACAACTTATAGCTTGCTAAATTCTATTTGTAAGGGGAAATATAGTAACTCTCTCCAACAGTATCCAAGACTGCAATCTATCATCAAAGCATGTAAAAAAGAGAATTTGTCATGAATGACACTCTCTCGGGTCCATATTGGCTTGTTCGGAAAGCCTTGGTTATTATCGCCTTTTTCGGAGGACTCCGCCCCACTGAGGTCATAAGCTTGGTGCTGGAAAAAATCAGTATTGGACAAGAAGGAGTTTATGTGGTTCATGAACGTGCCAAACAAAGATCGGACCAACAAAGTTCCAGGTTAAATACTGGGCGGCTTTTGTCCAAACCTATGTTAAATTTAACTGGATTTGAATAGATTCACTGGCCGTGTTTTTTGGACAGGAAATTTTTGACATCAAGTAAATAGTGAACAATTTTTGTCCAAGATTTATGAGTT
Source organism: Eurytemora carolleeae (assembly GCF_000591075.1). Taxonomy (NCBI): domain Eukaryota; kingdom Metazoa; phylum Arthropoda; class Copepoda; order Calanoida; family Temoridae; genus Eurytemora; species Eurytemora carolleeae. The sequence continues at coordinate 503,454 of NW_019396035.1, forward strand.
TCAACTTCTGCTAATTGATTAATTTTGTTTTTGCAAAGTAGCTAAAAACCAGCATCTTGGAAAAATATGATAGCTGAGGTTTCACATGAGGTTGTTAGAACTCTTAGAAAAACAAAAATTGCAGAATATACTTATATAACCTTTATACTGTCAATGGTAGATGTCAAAGTCTGCTACAGTCAACAAGAATGGGTTCACACCCTTTGCTAATGGTGGATGTCAAAGTCTGCTACAGTCAGCAAGAATGGGTTCACACCCTTTGCTAATGGTGGATGTCAAAGTCTACTACAGTCAACGAGTATGGGTTCACACCCTTTGCTAATGGTGGATGTCAAAGTCTACTACAGTCAACAAGAATGGGTTCACACCCTTTGCTAATGGTAGATGTCAAAGTCTACTACAGTCAACGAGTATGGGTTCACACCCTTTGCTAATGGTGGATGTCAAAGTCTACTACAGTTAACGAGTATGGGTTCACACCCTTTCTAATGGTGGATGTCAAAGTCTACTACAGTCAACGAGTATGGGTTCACACCCTTTGCTAATGGTAGATGGCAAAGTCTACTACAGTCAACGAGTGTGTGTTCACACCCTTTGTTAATGATGAATGTCAAAGTCTACTAAAGTTAACGAGTATGGGTACACACCCTTTGCTAAAGGTAGATGTCAAGTCTACTACAGTCAACGAGAATACATTTCTACTTTTGCTGAATCAATATGTATTTATAAGTTCAATGAATGCATTCCTGAAAATGTTTTGATTATTTGAGTGCTGAATAATTATCTACTTGTAAATGCACAATGAATGTATATTCAGTTGAGATTTCAATATGCATACTTTGTTTCAACAAAAACTATCAAACAAAATTATCAAACATTATATTTTGAATTGACTCATAATAAAGTTTCTTTTGTGTTTTATTTTAAGCTGAACCATCATACATTATTATTTTGTATTTTGTGTTTGAAAATAAATACTATAACTTTCCATTCATGCTGCTGCTGCAGACAATGGAACCTCAGCTCAACAATTACTCAGTTTCTATGGCTGGAAATCTGTTAATATGCCTCAAGAATAAATATCAACTAGTAGTTGTGCATTGATGAATATGGTTTCTCTATTAAGTAACCCAACTGCATATACAGTTGAGAACTCTATAAATGTCAAGATTGTAACTTCTGAAATTACAGAGAATCCTGCTGATACTGAACTAGAGACATCTCTTGAACCTAAACAATCAGCTAGGGAAGGATCTTCGGTTCAGCAAGAAACTGCCTTTTTTGGCACAGGAGGATCTTGCAAGAATCTGCTTTTTTTGGCCAAGGAGGATCTTGCAAGATAACTAATAAATGACAATGTTGTCATGATTCTCTCCTTTAATGGAACCATTAATCTTTGTAAAATAACATTATTGTATCTATGTTCAGTATCTATATAACCTGAGATGGAATTTAAAGAATTTGAGCCGCGGTTTAAATCCGCCAAAACCCGGTTTAAATTAAGCGCCGGCTTAAATCATGAAACATTTGATACAATTTTAAGTGGAACCAACCATATTTAAACTGCGGCTTAAATTTAAACCGCCGCTCAAATTCTTTAAATTCGGCCACTGATTGTAATAAAGTTTGCTATAGTATTTATTATGATGATTGAAATTACTAGCCGGGATATACTATTGGCAGCAGGGAATCAATACATATTATATCCCTGCTAAAAATATTTCACCTCGGCTCAAGTTATTTTATCCCGGACAAAATGAATTTCAGGTTGACTTAATAACATAGTAAAATAAGGGCAGCCAAGAAATAAATATTTTTAAAAAGTCTCGAAAAATTTAAATTTATTATTTCCGTCCCCCTTCAACTAGTAGGTATATTTAAATAGATATTGATTTTTTGTTTAAAAAATACTCAGCTTATGAACGGACACTAAAAATGCGACTGGGAGGAAACAAAGTTTTAAAATTCATTAATTAACTTAAACTCTTATTTACGCTTTCACTGTTTACTATTTCGTGGAATTTTTCTTCCAACAATTATACTTCTGAGAACTATTTCTAAACTATTTAACAAAATTCCTGAAATATATTTAAAATATTCAAACTGAAGAAGTAAGAAATCGTATAACGAAGTATATAAGAAGAATAAAGCCTAGTTAATAATAATTAATTACATGATATAAAGCAAGCTGTATGTTTGTTTAGTACTTGTTTTTACATAAATAATAATATAGTCATCAAATAGACAAATAATTCTTATCAGTATATCCTGCAGTGCAGCTTTATTGTGCAGTAGGTCTGTAGGAGAATAGAAATATTTTCAAAATAAACCAAAGATTTAGAGAATTAACAAACAAAAAAACATTGAAGGTTTTAATTTTCATAAATATCGATTTTACTCTTTAAAATAACTTCACAAATGGCCAAAAACTCTTGATTCCTTCGACCTTACAAATGCTAAATTGTCTTGACAATTGTTATCAGAAATTCTGAACTCTCTTGTCCTAACAAATTCTTAATAAATTCAAATCCAGAGATCAAGAAGATTATCAGTAAAATTTAAAAGTGCCCACTGCGAACATCGAGACAAACACAAAAGTTGCCAGTTTACCTGAATGACTGCTATGAGTACCCAGCAAAGGTTAGATACAAGAAGACTAATGAACAAGTTTGTGTGGATTTTGTGTCTTAAACATCTCATTTCCCTAGACAATAGAATATAACAACAGTTTTAAATTTCTCCAGGGTTATTATCTATACTTTCACTCTTGTAACACCAGACACGTTTATCATGGAAACAGAACTTGTTCTGTTAAATAAGTGTTTGTATTTGTTATCAAATAGAAATCTGTATCGAACCTGACGAGTTGCAGGAGTAACAGACTACAAGACTAAACCAAATTAACTTTGGTTTAAGTTAACATAGTTTAATGTAAGAAAAAAATTAGATTTTAGAAACTCTTTATGATATGTGAAGGGTTTTATCAAAAGTGTCGAGTGGAGGAGGAGTTTGTTAAATTAAACTTAATAATTGAGTTTGTTCTTGGGAGTTTTAAAAGCTTACAAAACTTAAACCAAATGAACATAGTGGACTCTGGTCGTTTCGGAGTAGCATAGTAGACTAGCTCAGGTTGGAATTGAAAGATATCTTAATTGAGAAGTTGTGAATTAGTAACGGATGGTTGAACTAATTCTCGCGTTTAAGAGAAGTATTTTTACTAGCTATACCCTTTTTTGGTTCAATTAACTTCTTATTATTCATTAATTCCGACCCTTGAAAGGGTTGAATTCTCAAAACTCACGGTTTCGTTTGATTTGAGCCAAGAGCTAAGTAAAAAGAGAATTTGAAAATCGTTTGGATCCTCACTAGCTTTCGTCCTGGTTTAAATAGCAACCCGACTCAGTGGTAGTTCATAGTTTGTGGGGAAATAGAAAGGATCGGTTTATTTGTATCAGACATTAAATTTTATAATTATCATATAATTGCACCCTGATGTTGTGATGTACAATGTACACCTTTGCTATTTCAAATTATGAATTCTGCTAAATTAAATAGCCAACGATGGAAATAACAAAGAGTTACATCTTCAGGTTGCAAAGATACAGGTTATTAAAAATTTTAGTTTGAGGCATGTTACAATTAATTAATTAAACACTCGCCTAATACTCTAATTTATATTTTGAAATATCAAGATATACGATGTCAGCTTAATATAAGGAAAAGAAATTAGATTATGAGGCGAGTAATAAATTAAGTAAAAATTGTAATCAATATGATTACGTGAACGCACAATTAACACTATAACTCATATTTTATATGTTTATATATATGTATACGTTTTCTTTGTAAAAGTCTGATAGGACCGTTTAACACAATTAATATTAGAATATTGGTCGACTGTCTATATTATTGGAAATATGTACACTGTAGTGTAGACTGCTGCATACATACATATATTGGTAACACAAGTAACACAATATTTACCGAGCTAACTTTGGTGTTAAAGAACAAAACTTTATCTTAGATCCTAGATCTTAGATCCTAGATCTTAGATCCTAGATCTTAGATCCAGTATGCACGTTCTTTATCCAAATCATTTCATTAAAATTCTTTGGATTGGATTCTAGTAGTTTGATCCACGATTATAGGTTCTTGATCCAAGATTCAAGAAGAAAGGGATGGGGTTTGAGGATCCGTAGTTCTCAATCATAATAAGATGAGGACCAGAATCCTTGGATTGCAAGGATTTTATATGCTAGAGACGTATATCTTACTTGAAGTATAGAAAGATGAATATAGCAAGGATGAGAGCAATCATGGATACAGTGTATCCGAGTAGGTAGATATACAGCTCATGATCCTCCTGGCACAGTTTAGGCTCCTACAGTACAGTATTTAATTCAATGTATTAATTGGTACTATTTAAAGAAGCATATGGGGGGGGGAATTTTTGCCGATTTTCTATGCAGCATACATCACACCAATCCGAACCAGCGCGTAGTATTTACTGGTACCGTACGGTTTAGTGCACTCGTATTGTTTGTGCATTTACTGGTACCAGCAGGTCTAGTGTGCACAGTGAATAGTGGACGTTTTATAGGCTGGTTGAATTGATGTAAACTATATAATGACAATTTTGGCTTCTAACAAAATTATATTGAAATGTTTAGACAACTTTCGATTTCGGTATTTTTGCTAGGCTTAAAAGGCAGAACACATTTTGGAATTGCAAGGACATTTCATACTAAGTGTTTCAAGAATCATATTTGTAAACTTATAATTACTGCTGAGAAGTACAATGTCTCAAGAATGTCATAGTTAACTTATCAATGAAATGTCTCGTGTTTTGTGGAACACACCGTATATTGTACAGATTGTATCAGCACAGTTATGTAATAAAGCAAAGGATACACAGGGAGCCTTTCAGTTAGAAATTAATTAGAAAAAAGTAATTATTCCTGGTGATATTCAATATTTACGTTATATATGTATATTTGATAAATAAATTAGTACGCCAGAATAATAAACAACAGGAACAGGAATAAATATTTCAAGGAAGAAAAACAAATTGTTGAGTGCAAAAAGGAGATAAATAAAAGATGAACTATAAATAGAGATTAAAAACTAATGGAAAAATGGAAAGTACTTTGATAAAAGATAACTAGTGTCCGAATTTAATGAATTTAACCTGCGTCTCAAATTCCCTAAAAACCGGTTTCAATGGAGCGCCGGCTTAAATCTTGAAAATTACGAAAAATCGTGTGAATTAAGAAAAGTTGATTAGTGGATGAGTAAATCGATGAAAGGATGAATGATTAAATGAATGGTTGAGTAAATCTATGAAAGTATGAATGACTAAATGAATGGATGAGTAAATCTATGAAAGAATGAATGACTAAATGAATGGATGAGTAAATCTATGAAGGGATGAATGACTAAATGAATGGATGAATGATGAATAGAACCTGTAGACAAGGATCCTCTGTAGGCCAAGGATTATCAAGACAAGCTGAGTAGTTGGTCTGAGTTGCCCACTCACCAGTAGACAAACATTCACGAGTTATATTATCTAAATTAAAATATTTCTTGTAAATACTTATTTTTAACCAAAGAAGACCATCTGCTCGCTGATCACCCTTAAACCACGCTTCATTCTGTAATATAGTTTTAAGCTTTCAAAATATCTCTGACAAAAGAATTTAAAAAATTCCTATTCAAAATGAAACAAAAATTTTAGTTTTAATCACATAGTCTGTCAGTTATATATAGATACCCACTCTATTGTTGTTCTATTTTCTAACTCTTATTTTCTCTTGGTTCCACCTCTACACTGCCAATTTCTTGACGTGGTAGCACGAATAAGAAATTGGGCAACTGTGTACAGTTTAAAGTCACTCCGGAATATATGTGCAATGAGCTGGTATGCGATGCAAGTAACATTTAAAAGTGAAAAAGGAATTGAGTTTTTGCCATAAATCTCAATCTTCAAATAACTATATCTCTACAACCAAAATATGTAAACCTTTGATATCTCAAATTTAGATTATTTGATATAACAAAAGTCATGGTTTGATATGTCTAAGGTCTACGAAATTGGGTTGTAAAGCTATATGAATTTAAAAATCAGAGTTTGTTGCAAAGACTCAATTCCTTTAAGATCAGTAATTAAAGACGTATTCAGGGGGGGGGGGTTAGGTGGGCTCACCCCGCTGGACCAGTGAAAGCTACGGTTTTCAGGCAAGAAAAAAAATTAAACCTTCCCCCTGGACAAATTTCTAAATATGCCCTGTATAGTGTAATATAAAATGTAAAGTTCCGAGAATACAATTTTCTTCGTTTACTCCCTGTCCCCTATAGAAAAGTAAACATGAGAAAAATTAGATTATATTTTCCTATTTCTTATATTTATACTGCAGGGCAGGTATTGAAGTAGGATAAGAGAGTGATGGATGAATTGATGAATCACAGATGAAAGAATGAGAAACGAATAGTTAATTTTAGTTTAATTTTATAGTAAACTAATTGATGGATCTATGAATTATTTAATGAATAGATGATTCTATGGATTACTACATGAATGGATGGAACTATGGATTTTTAAATGAAACTATAGATCTATGGATTAGTAAATAGATGGATGGATTAGTAAATGAATGAATGGATCTATGGATTATTAAATGAATGAATGGATCTATGGATTAATATATTAATGGATGGATTATTCTATGGATGAATAGATAATGGAGGAAACCCATAAATCAATAAATACACACTACATAGTACCTACTGCAGAGGATTTGGGTGGAGGATATATAAACATAGTTGCAACCTTTGGTACATTTTTCCAGTGGTTTTTTTACACAACACAGGAAGCAATATTTTTGGGAGGATAGGATAAAGGAGGAGGGAGGGGAGACGGGGCAGGGGGGGGCATGAAAAGGGTGTACTCAGGTATTCCCTTCTTGTCGAAGAAATCAACCAAAGTTTTATTTACTCTAAAGAAAACTTGCACAAAACTTACAAACATCAAGAAACTAGTTAATATGAAAATACATTTAAAGTTCGGATTTAGTTCGGATTCATTTCACAAAGTTTCATTTCATATTGAGTTCTAAGTTCTTGTCCTCCCCCCTTTAGAGTTCTTGTCCTCTACCCTTTAGAGTTCTTGTCCTTTACCCTTTAGAGCTCTTGTCCTTTACCCTTTAGAGTTCTCGTCCTCTACCCTTTAGAGTTCTTGTCCTCTACCCTTTTGAGTTCTTCTACTTGATAGAAGTACTTTCTAAATGTTAAAACTTTATATTTGATCCAGTTAAATATCTAATCATAACCTAGACTAGGAGATTTAAATTCTAATTCACTCTCAAGGTCAAGAAGGATTGAAGTTGAATCATTTTCAAAAAATGTAAATTTTTAGATTTATAATTTTACTAAACAGGACTCACGTGAAGTGTTGAACATTCGTCCTTCATACTCCGTCATACAGGGTAGTACTGCAGTTCGTCCTGCACTTACTCCGGGTATACAGGTCACAGTATCCTAAAACATACACAGATAAAAATGGGATTTAAGGGGCTTTTAATCATAACATTACTTATTATCTCAGAACATTTTCTCTTTTATCACACAAACTTTTGCTACAAACTCCAATTTTTATCACCTATCTTTGCAACCCGTCGTAGATCAAAAAGTCTAAGTTTTTAATACATAGGTTGCAAATATATAAGGATTAGAAAATTAGAATTCTTGAATGGTTTACGATGCTAAACCCGTTATAGTTTTATGTAATAAGAAATAGAAATAATTTCGTTGCTCTATTTTGAAAATTATATTTTGCATATGCATGGATCAAGCAATGCCATTACCAAAGAAACTTATTATTTGCCAGAAACTATAACTTTCTAATCCTTATATCTCTGCAACCCGAGGCCGAATTTAAAGAATTTGAGTCGCGGCTTAATTTTTAGGAACATTTAAAATTGAATGCAGTTCAGACAAATGGTTGTTGTTTACTGGTAAAAATATTTGTCTGGTCTACGGTATATATTATCTGAATAAACATAAGTATATTTATAAATATTTATATATATTTATATATGTTTATATATATATTTATATATTTACTTAATCGAATATTTTTCTCATGATATAAATCAAGATAATTGAATGAAAAGATATATTTATCGGTTTTCTACCATTCTATATATTTACGTTACAAAAGACATGTTAGAAAATCTCTTTTTATCAAAAGTTCTTTTTCCGGGAGAGAGCGGGAGACAATGACTGGAATGATTGTTTTCTTGGTTCTTTCTTTGAATTTAAAGATTTTTACATTTTTAATAAATTTCTGAAAACATTCATCTTCAGAGGTCTAAACTTGAACACTTGATCTTGATATGTTTATATTTGAGGATCAGTGTTAGATCCTTCAATTAAAGATATCCCTGCAGGATATGCATGCCACCACGGAATATCCCTGCAGGATATGCATGCCACCATGGAATATCCCTGCAGGATATGCATGCCACCACGGAATATTCCTGCAGGATATGCATGCCACCAAGGAATATTCCTGCAGGATATGCATGCCACCAAGGAATATCCCTGCAGGATATGCATGTCACCAAGGAATAAAAATGTGTTAAATTAATTTGGATAAGATGGCCGGAGATCAATGCTTGATTCCAAGATTCACAACACAAAAGATCTTCAGGGCACATTTTTAGTTACAAAATAAAAACATTTTTAGTTACAAAAAAAAACAATTTTAGTTACAAAATAAAAACATTTTTAATTACAAAAAAAAAACATTTTTAGTTACAAAATAAAAACAATTTTAGTTACAAAATAAAAAATCGTTATCAAATGAGGACACTAATGTTTATGTTGAGGGAATGATACAGTAAATGGATTAGAATATTTGAAAAGTGTTCTATGCATTTAATAATTTTGACATTATTCTATACAACTATTTTTCTCAAGAAATATAAATCAACTTAATTTAATCGATGTGTATGGAATATTTGTTCTTTCCTTATCTGTAAATTATATTCATAGACACAGTTTAAATATTAATCAAATTTTTCAGGATTCATTTTAGACCTACAAGATGTTTTTACAGTATATAATTGCTGAATAAGAACGGTAATTTAATCTTTGAAATTCTCCCGTATTGTTCATTTTGTAGGATACATTTTTAAAGAAACGTTTTTTTAAAATTATTTAAGAACGACGACGAAAAATGTAGCACAAATTTTACAGGTCTCAAAAGAATCTTCAAAAATGTCTCTACAATAATGCCCTCTCAGCTCAACTACCATGACCAGCCGGCCCCGGTCACTCCCTTTAAGTGAAATATTTACAGTTGATTCATAAAACCGTGAAATAGGAAGACGACATTTAAGCTTTATTTTGTGTATTTGTTGTTGTTTTAAAGCAAATATCTTTAACAGTAAATAAAAAAAAAATACTAAGAGAAATAGGTCCGTGTAAACTGCACAATTAATGAGTTAAGCCTTCCCATTCCAAATTATTATGAGTACCACTGTATGAAATGTACTTTATGTTTTGTAAAAAAAATATTATTTACCCAGAATGGAGGACAGGATATAGATATATTTTCGGACTTTACTCCAGTCATTTCAGGGTACCCGGAGCCAGGATCTGAACCAGTCACCCACATCTCAGCCAACATTTCACAGATAACACTATCCGATATATTACCACCCTTAATAAATAGATTATTCAGTTTGTAGTATGGAGTAGATATAGATAGATGGGATGGATAGCTAAATGGAGTAGATATAGATAGATGGGATGGATAGCTAAATGGAGTAGATATAGATAGATGGCATGGATAGCTAAATGGAGTAGATATAGATAGATGGGATGGATAGCTAAATGAAGTAGATATAGATAGATGGGATGGATAGGTAAATGGAGTAGATATAGATAGATGGCATGGATAGCTAAATGGAGTAGATATAGATAGATGGGATGGATAGCTAAATGGAGTAGATATAGATAGATGGGATGGATAGCTAAATGGAGTAGATATAGATAGATGGGATGGATAGCTAAATGAAAGTAAAAAAAAGATGTATAGTTCCGTGAAGGAATGAAGACAGCTAAATGAAAATGTTAGATGGCACTAAAGGAAGATATAATTTTATAGTTCCGTCAAGGAATGAAGACAGCTAAATGAAAATGTTAGATGGCACTAAAGGAAGATATAATTTTATAGTTCCGTCAAGGAATNCCCCCCCCCCCACTCCTTACGAAAACCTTCATAACAATGATAAAAGAGGATTTAATGGATTAAATTTAGAGGAATTATCCCTTGGAATTTCAAAATTGATTTTGTGGGTAATAAAAATAAATTTTTTTTGTAAGATTGTTTTCAATATTTTTTCCATAATTATATTTGCCAATTTTTTAAAGTGATTATTTTTTATCTATTGTTTATATTTTTTAATGTATTTTCTAACTCTAATCAATATTTATTCATGAGCATAAATCATTAATTCTGGATACACCATAGATACTTGACAATTTCTAGAAAAAAATATATTCAAAAAAAGTTTTACTCTATCTAAACTTAAACCTTACTCAACCATAAAATATTGCATTTTATTTGATTGTTGAATTATTCAAGGATAATTGCATTTTTAGACGTTCGTTTTTTCCTCTCCTGAAGTTCTAAAAAACTTTTAATTGTTATTATAAAATTAAAACTTTTTTCTCTCGGAGAAGACAGATTCAATAAAAAAGTTTTGATAACATTTTAAATGAAATCATCCACACATGATAAATAGGGGAATATTATTCTTGGAGTTTAAAGTAAGTTAATTTTAATCAGTCTAAATAGGGAAAACTGGAATAGGGAAAATTAACTAGTTTAAAGTTAGACTAAAGAGTGTTACATGTTAAAAAAAACTGATCCTTGATTAAAAAGGTAATTATTTCTTAATTAGCAATTAATTAAAGGTGCCGACTGCCGATAAACCCCTCCTACCTACCCCCTTTCCCCCCCAATATATCTATGAAATATATTTACGCATTACATCTACTAAATATATTTACGCAATATATCTACGCAATATATCTACGAAATATATCTATGAAAGATATTTACGCATTACATCTACGAAATATATCTATGAAATATATCTACGCAATATATCTACGCAATATATCTACTAAATATATCTACGCAATATATCTACGCAATATATCTACGAAATATATCTATGAAAGATATTTACGCATTCCATCTACGAAATATATCTACTCAATATATCTACTAAATATATCTATGAAATATATCTACGCAATATATCTACGCAATATATCTACTAAATATATCTACGCAATATATCTACGCAATATATCTACGCAATATATCTACGCAATATATCTACGAAATATATCTACGCAATATATCTACGAAATATATCTACGCAATATATTTACGCAATATATCTACTTAATATATCTACGCAATATATATACTAAATATATCTACGCAATATATCTACGAAATATATCTACGTAATATATATACGCAATATACCTACTAAATATATCTACGTAATACATCTACGCAAAATATCTACTAAATACATCTACGCAATATATCTACGCAATATACCTACTAAATATATGTACGCAATATATCTGCGCAATATATCTACGCAATATATCTACGCAATATACCTACTAAATATATCTACGCAATAAATCTACTAAATATATCTACGCAATATATCTTCTAAATAGATCTACGCAATATACCTACTAAATATATCTACGCAATTTATCTACTAAATATATCTACGCAATATATCTACGCAATATACCTACGATATGTATATGCGCAATATATCTCGAAATATCTATAGAAATCATTGGAATTGAACGTAGCGTGATAATTTATCTAGTTTCAACTCACAATCATCATGTTTTAAGATTAGTTTGAATAGTTAGCAGATTCGTATTTATAAAAAAATAATTATGTTTTGGGACTGAAATCAAGGATATTTTGGACGGATTGTCAGATTTTTTTTTAATTCTTCAGAGAAAATAAGTGTGTCATGAAGCTAAAAAAAGTGAAAAAATAAGTTTTTAGAGAAGTAAATTCAAGGTCTAAACATGAAACTAGGTGAGAAGGTAATCAAAACAAAAGTGAATGAAATGAGTTTCCAAGAAGAAAATCGGAGAATGGGAAATAGGGAACAAAACGTAAATTTTAAAAATATATATAGGGGATAGGGGGGCCGGGGGAGAGGGGTGGAGAAAGAGAATGAGGGTAGGGAGAAATGAACTGCACGCTTAATCAAATTCTTTTCACTTAAAGGGAATGTCGAAGTAACTCGAAGTGGGCATACATTTAATTCGATTCACAACATTACCCTTTAAACCTTTGTCTGAGAAAAAATGATTGACATATCCTTGTTTTTCTATCTAAAAGTTAATTGTTTTCAATTGTAGTTTTTCCATAAAAGTGAGTGGTGAATGCAGCAGAGAGAAGAAAGGAAACTTGCATGAACGGGGGAAGGCAGGCGGCCATAAGCCACAACATTTTCCCCTTCAATGCCACATTTAAACCTTTTTGTCTTCCGGCAGCAATAAGCCACAACTGTACGGTCTTCCATGCACAACATTTGAACCTTCTGCCAATTAGTAGGTTTTCAAATGGTAAATTTAGTGCATTGAAATTGAAATTTTCAATAAACCAGCCACGTCATGCATAAGATATATATAAATAGATCTTTATATTTAAGTTTTATATTGAAATAATAAGGATTTACTTTGATGTAAACTGATAAACCTATATTTTCCAAAAAATAAATTCAATCTTTCCTCTAAAATGGCTTATTTTTGAAAACATTACGAACAATAAAAATGATGTACCATAACATACTCTTTATGTTCAAAGGTCACTCACAACCGAAAAATTTCAAAATAGATTTTTTGTGTAAATCTGTAATGCTCATGTAATGTCAGTTAATATTGTGATTTTTTTATCTTTTCTTCTTCTTTAGACTTCCCCGAACAAAATTATGTAAAACTTCTTTGTAAATTGTAAAGCAGTTTTATCAACTGAATACACAATTAATTGATCTTTAATAAACTTTTAAAATGTCTTAAAGGTATCATCTTTCGCGTAATGTGGCTAGATTTTTTAAATTGCAATTTCAATGCACTAAATTTATCATTTAAAAACATATGCCGGAAGGGTCAAATGTTGTAGCATGGAAGACCGTATGGTTGTGGCTTAAATGGCTGCCGAAAGACAAAAAAACTAATATGTGGCATGGAAGGGGAAAATGTTGTGGCTTATGGCCGCCTGCCTACCCCGCTCCTTACATTATTGATTTTTTTTCAGAAGGAAAACTCTTTTAATTAGAAATTACGTCGACACTCCCTTTAATACCTGGTTAAATACCTAACTCTCCGCCAGGCCCTTTAATGCCTGGTTAAATACCTGACTCTCCACCAGACCCTTTAATGCCTGGTTAAATACCTGACTCTCCGCCAGGCCCTTTAATGCCTGGTTAAATACCTGACTCTCCGCCAGGCCCTTTAATGCCTGGTTAAATACCTGACTCTCCGCCAGGCCCTTTAATGCCTGGTTAAATACCTGACTCTCCGCCAGGCCCTTTAATGCCTGGTTAAATACCTGACTTTCCGCCAGGCACTTTAATGCCTGGTTAAATACCTGACTCTCCGTCAGGACCTTTATTGCCTGGTTAAATACCTGACTCTCCGCCAGACCCTTTAATGCCTGGTTAAATACCTTACTCTCCGCCAGGCCCTTTAATGCCTGGTTAAATACCTGACTCTCCGCCAGACCCTTTAATGTCTGCTTAAGTACCTGACTCTCCGCCAGACCCTGGAAAGGTTCCCAAAACCTCGCGGGGTAAAATCCAAACCCTGAAAAAAATATCTAATTAAGAAACCACCTTTTCAAAATCTACTAAACTGCAACGGGAAAAGAAAGACGACTGTTAAACTCTAGTTATGTCTTTAAATAGTTCAAAGAATATGAAATTATGCAGTGTACACAAACCAATTTAAAATTTTTGTGATATTACTGTTACGACTTTGTGTCCTTGTAGATCCCCTAGTTTTGATCACACAAGTATGAGAAAACAAGTTTATCCGGTTACATCAAAACTTTTTCTTTCAATACCTCTTCATTAAGGTAAGTTAGAATTGATAAGATTTAGGACTTTAACCTTACGTGAAATACCCTTAATTAGTTGGTTTTTAAGCTACTGGTCAGACTATAACAGCATCAAATACTCCGTATTTTTAAGGGTCTCACTGTACCATTCTCTTTATAGTAAAGAAGTTCAAATAACTGTTTCATCTGTTTAATTAGCTGTTCAGTACTGGGTTCTGGTTTAAGTTAGGATTTTACGGAAAGAGTGAAAACTAACCTGGGACCGGTATTATCCCTGAATCTTGAACCATCCTGAAAAATGAAGAAAATTAAAATCATTTTTTTCCTCAAATTCTTCTTCTCATAGTCATGGCTATCAAATTAACTCACTCATTTCATAGCCATTTTTTTTACTGTAATCATTTTCCTCATCTTTTATCTTTTTCAGATCTTTAGTCCTGAATTACTTCTAGAACTGTTCCTGTGCAATGTTTCAAAAACCTTGACGTAAATATATTTAGTAAATGTTCTCTTTTTGTTCTGTTGAGGATGAGAGGAGAGAGAAAGGAGTTGAAGTGACCAGATCTGCTTAATGTCAAGTATTGCATTTTCCTAAAGAAAACACAATAGTTGCCGAAACCTTTGACTATACTGGAGAAACGGACTGTACATTTCTTTATAGTATATTAATCTCATTTAATTATATTATTTTATTTTTTGTGATGATTTATCTAAGAATTCTGAATTACCAGGGGGGGGGAGGGGGGAGGTATTTTATTACATTTCTAAAACCATCCGAACCTTTACTGTCATCAATCTATAAATCCATCCTATCAATCTATCTATCCATCCATCCTATCAATCTATCTGTCCATCCATCCTATCAATCTATCTCCATCCATCCTACCAATCTATCTATCCATCCATCCTATCAATCTATCTATCCATCCATTCTATCAATCTATCTGTCCATCTATCCTACCAATTTATCTCCATCCATCCTACCAATCTATCTCCATCCATCCTATCAATCTATCTATCCATCCATCCATCCTACCAATCTATCTCCATCCACATTCTATCAATCTATCTGTCCATCCATTCTATAAATCTATCAATCAATCTATCCTATCAATCACTCTTGTTTTGTTTTCTTCTCCGTCCAAACATGTTTGCTTTCAGTGAAAACACTAGGAAGGAGATTGTGGATAAACCAAAAATCTATTTTTATTTCTTGACACGCAGATTTCTAGTTGCGCAGATAAACAGTTATTTTTCTTCACGTTTTCTAATATATTCTTCTGTATAAACATATATATTTCATACAATTTTGTTAAACTGAAAATACTTAAGAAATCAATAAAAACTTACACAAGGTAAATCAGTTCTGTTAATTTGTATGTAAAGATTTATCATCGGGAATTGAAAATAAACCTGAAACCAAATATTTGAATAATTTAATTTCTGTGTTTTGCAGAAACCGCTTCTATTGGGAAAGAATGAATTCTGTCAAATATTTTTTCTATTTCAAATATTGATAATGTTAATACATACTTGAAAGGGATGAGGAGACGCCTATATTTGATAAATGGAGAAATATTTATTAAAAATCGAGATTTATTTTGAGTGGAATTGAAGGTTGTAACATCCATTTTTTACTTTATTGAAAAATGAACCATTTATTGTGATTAACGGATTACTTGCCTCAAAATTAAAGTTCATATATCCTAAAAACCTGATGGTGTATACTTTTGATTTCAAAGTTTTTTAATTATAAAAGGGCCACGGCATCAGGTTTTAAAGATAAAATATAAGAAAACCATATAAATAAATTATATTTCAAACCCCGTCGTACTTTATACACTGAAGGGAGCCAGTGGAGAGCAGAGAGGAGGAGGGGGGGGGGGTTGAAAGAAAGATTGGATCTTTTTATGGTTTTGTTTAATCATGAATCATGATTTTTTCAATGACTTCCAAAATTTGTAGAGATCAAACCTGACACAGAGCTGCAGTTAGGATTCAGAATACAAAGTTAAAGAGAAATATATATATATAAAATACAGAGCTAAAGAAAATAGCATCACTAGATAATTTTTAATAATTTTTTAGAAAAACCTATCTAATATTTATGATAAGCAATATTTTTTATCTAACTATTTTCCTTTCTGTATTTACCAAACTTTTCAGATAGGCCTGCAGACATTTATACATTTAACTTCTTTATGAAGACATCATGCATACTATTGAATACATAATTTCACAGAATATTGTACATATATATATATATGTGTGTGTAATATAATTATAATATATGTAATAATTTTACCTCAATATTTTTCATATCTGTGCAGAGAGTTCTAAACGTTGACGGAAGGGATTAAGTGAACCTTTTCCTTAGTTTGACATGGTTTATTAAACCTGTTCAATTAGAAACCCCTGTATCTCTAGGTTGCTATGGTTTATTAAACCTGTTAAATCAGAAACCCCTGTATCTCTAGGTTGCTATGGTTTATTAAACCTGTTCAATTAGAAACCCCTGTATCTCTAGGTTGCTATGGTTTATTAAACCTGTTCAATTAGAAACCCCTGTATCTCTAGAATGCTATGGTTTATTAAATCTGTTCAATCAGAAACCCCTGTATCTCTAGGATGCTATGGTTTAAACCTGTTTAATCAGAAACCCCTGTATCTCTAGGTTGCTATGGTTTAAACCTGTTTAATCAGAAACCCCTGTATCTCAAGGATGCTATGGTTTATTATACCTGTTTAATCAGAAACCCCTGTATCTCTAGGTTGGCTGTAGAACAATGATATGGATATTAATGGTTTCCTTCCTTGTAATGAGAAGCATATCTCTGCCAATCTTAGATGTTTATTCATGAACATATAATCTGTACATTGTACATAGTCAAGTACAATCAGCCAGACTTTTTTATCTTTTGCTTTTCTGTACATTTTACACTGCATGTACGAATGTGTTGTACATATGTACAGTGTTGTGGATTTTCTATAAGAATGTCTATTCCTCATAGTTTTGAGTGTCACAGACCTCCCCCCCTCCCCCCCCCAAAAAAAAAAATATCCAATATGCCACATTGATTTCCAATATATGAAAAACGTTAGAATAGAAAATTAAACCAGACAGAGATGCCATACTCATATCTTTTTAAGAATTTGCATTGGACATCCTAAATATTAACTTCAAGAATACCAATGCACTGCATTATATTCATCAGAAGGGAGAAAAGGGTCAAAACTTTCTTTTGGGGGTCAATAAACTGGAAAAGTAACCTGACTTGTAAAAATAAACAACTTCAAGATTGCATAATGTTTCATGGTTCGCACTGTACACTTTCTGTCAATTTGGAAGATTTTTAATATTAGTTGTAGATTCGAAATTTAGTGCTAGATTCGAAAGGAATTGATTTTTTGCCACAAACTCTTATTTTATAAACCTAATATCTTTACAGCCCAATGTCGTAGACCTCAGCTATTTTAAACTATGAAATCTGGTAAATTAAAATAATCTAAGTTTTATATATAAAAAGGTTGCAAAGATATAGGGTTAAGAAAATCTGAGTTTGTGGCAAAGACTCAATTCCTTTATTTGGTTTCTTTCTTGTTAAATCTAAGTAGTTCTAGTAGAAGAGTACATAGGTATGCCTAAGTAAGTGATTAATGTTTAGAGGAAGGACGGATGGAGGTTGGAGACTGCAAATTGCCAAGAAATCTATTCCACCACAACCTATAGGGTTCTATAGATATCATTAGGACCAAGAGAAGGAATAAGGAAAAAGATAAGATTAAGATCATGAATTGACCTATTAAAGATAGACTTTTGATTTTTCCTTTTTCACTTTTTTCGCGGCGAATCCATTTTAAATGAAAAAGTATTATATGTATAGAATATATATAAACTAGTTTTCCAGCTAGAACCAAATTTTAGAGTTTAGAATGCATAAATAAACTAGTTCTCCAGCTAGAACCAAGGTTAGAGTCTAGAATACATATAAAATCTATTCAGTTCTCCAGCTAGAACTAAGGTTTAGAGTCTAGACTGCATATATAAACTAGTTCTCCAACTAGAACTAAGGTTTTTAGTTCAGAATACATATATTAACTGGTTCTCCAACTAGAACTAAGGTTTTTAGTTCAGAATACATATATTAACTGATTCTCCAACTAGAACTAAGGTTCAGAGTTCAGAATACATATATTAACTGGTTCTCCAACTAGAACTAAGGTTCAGAGTTCAGAATACATATATTAACTGGTTCTCCAACTAGAACTAAGGTTCAGAGTTCAGAATATGTAATTAAACTGGATCTCCAGCTAGGACCAAGGTTTAGAGTTTAGAATATGTAATTAAACTGGTTCTCCAGCTAGAACTAAGGTTTAGAGTTCAGAATACGTAACTAAACTGGTTCTCCAGCTAGGACCAAGGTTTAGAGTTCAGAATACGTAATTAAACTGGTTCTCCAGCTAGAACCAAGGTTTAGAGTCTAGAAACGAAGAACGAAACCTCACTTGCCAAAAATCATGTCCAGAACTTTGGCATACTAGACATTGGACAACAACAAAACCATACTAATAATCTAGAATCTTGGCCAATTATACCCCCCCATCCCACCCCCATCATCCACTTTTCTATTTATGTTACTAATTGAATGTTTTAACTTATCGAGATAAAAATTTAAATCAAAAATGTATCCAGGTATAAAGTAGGATCTGAAATGTATCCAGGAACAAATGGCATCAGAAATGTATCAAGGTAATACAGTAGGATCTGAAATGTATCAAACCATACATACGTAGGATAAGGATCTGAAATGTATCCAGGTATAAAGAAGAATCTAAAATGCATCCAGGTGTAAAGTAGGATCTGAAATGTATCCAGGTATAAAGTAGGATCTGAAATGTATCCAGGTATAAAGTAGGATCTGAAATGTATCCAGGTATAACGAAGGATCTGAAATGTATCCAGGTATAAAGTAGGATCTGAAATGTATTCAGGGATAAAGTAGGATCTGAAATGTATCCAGGTATAAAGTAGGATCCGAAATGTATCCAGGTATAAAGTAGGATCTGAAATGTATCCAGGTATAACGAAGGATCTGAAATGTATCCAGGTATAAAGTAGGATCTGAAATGTATTCAGGGATAAAGTAGGATCTGAAATGTATCCAGGTATAAAGTAGGATCCGAAATGTATCCAGGTATAAAGTAGGATCTGAAATATATCCAGGTATAAAGTAGGATCTGAAATGTATCAAGGTATAAAGAAGGATCTAAAATGTATCCAGGTATAAATAAGGATCTAAATGTATCAAGGTATAAAGTAGGATCTGAAATTTATCCAGGTATAAAGTAGGATCTGAAATGTATCCAGGTATAAAGTAGGATCTGAAATGTATCCAGGTATAAAGTAGGATCTGAAATGTATCCAGGTATAAAGTAGAATCTGAAATGTATCCAGGTATTAAGTAGGTTCTGAAATATATCCAAGTATAAAGTAGGATCTGAAATGTATAAGTAGGATCTGAAATGTATCCAGGTATAAAGTAGGATTTGAAATGGATCCATTTAAAGATTTTTACATTCTCCATCCCTGCAAGCCTGTATAAAATATATCCTGAAGACATCCCGAGAATCTTGATATAATGGGATAAGAACGTTCTTTAGAACCTAGAGGTTTATGTAAACACCATAAAACCTAGAGAACTCTGGCTGTAGGATACAAAGCACAGATGAATTTGTTAAACGGCACCAACTGCCAGTTTGACCGTTCATTTCCGACGGAAAACTACTCAACTGAATTGGAATCAAACATTTCGGAAAAAGTCCTTCAAAATTTAGAAAATACATTTTAAAAAATTCTTCACTAGGTTCTCAATATGTATGTACAGTACTGGATGGAATACTAAAGTACTGGACTACACCCACTGCCAAGTAAAGATTGATACCCGGAGCCAAGTTCTCGTTCTCCTACGGTTCTCCTCCTCTCATCTTTCTCAACAACATTGTTAGATTTAGACAGAAGGATTCATACTTAATATTCAGTAAATATTGAAAATAAGCTCAGGACAATAGAGAATATTAAATAGTATTTTTAGCCTTGATCGATCATGAATAATGCAGGGACACAAGGTTTAGTTAGTTGTAGTCAAGCATACAGAATATAAAATATAAATATATAAACACAACATATACATTCATACTTGGCAAGAATTTAGAATAACTTGCGTGCAAATATTTGAAAATCAAGCAACAACCTTGTGACACCTTGACTTACACCTTTTCCCTAACAAGTGTTCCGGGACGGATTGCAAATTTTAGAAATTGCTAAACGTAAATATGTAAATAATTTTAATAATTTTCCTAGTCATGGATTTAATCTTCCTTTCATATCTGATCTTTTCTTTATATTTAATCTAATCTTTTATCTTGATCTGTATATTTGTGTCTAGATATAGTTTGGGTTGAATATATAATGGAACCAAGTTTATGCATTTCCTCAGGAAGAAAGGGTAGATGTCAGTTCTTACATTACTACGTCCCGTCCCTGGAATATAAAACAACTCCGTCCTGTCCCTGGAATATGAAACTACTCCGTCCCGTCCCTGGAATATGAAACTACTACGTCCTGTCCCTGGAATATGAAACTACTCCGTCCTGTACTTGGAATATGAAACTACTCCGTCCCGTCCCTGGAATATAAAACAACTTCGTCCTGTACCTGGAATATGAAACTACTCCGTCCCGTCCCTGGAATATGAAACTACTACATCCTGTCCCTGGAATATGAAACTATTCCGTCCTGTCCCTGGAATATGAAACTACTCCGTCCCGTCCCTGGAATATGAAACTACTACGTCCTGTCCCTGGAATATGAAACTACTGAAAAGTGGGGGTGGCAATGTACAGTGGAAAGTGTACACTTAATTGGATATCAAATGTACAGTATATATTGCGCAATCTTTCTACTGATATATAGCTACAGGATAGGACTTCAGAGACGACTGTACGGAATTTATACTGTCTGTTTCCTTATATTCATAAATCCCTGCAACTTTCCACTTCGTGTATCTTCGTCAATTTTTTAATAAGCCGTTTAAAGACCCCATTCACGGCAAAAACTAAGTTTTGTTTTCAGATCGTCATATTTAAAATATTTTAAATCGTCTTTACAGTCTCAACAAACATACATTCAGAATTGAAGAACAAAGATTGCATAATTATTATCGTATATTAAAAGAGCACATTGCCACCCTTTGTATGTAAATTGAACTTTATATAGAATATAAAACATAAAATTAATCAAATGCATAAAAGACTGTTTACTACCTATCTTTCATCAAACTGAATGGATTTTTCCTAAACTGTTTGTTTTGGAACAAAATAATCTGTTTGATCTTTTAAATATTTATGTTCTTTGCATAATTTTTTCATTATCTATTGATTTAGATTTATTTTATTGGTCGTTTGGTCGTAGTACCATGTGCAATAGTTCAAATTTGGATTGGGGAACTTGGAAGGCCCAGGGGAATGTTCTTAGCTTGGGTTAAAGATTCTAAATTGAGTGGGTCGACTTTAATAGCAAAAATTTAGTTTCCCGGTAAAATCGCTCAAGTGCGGGTAAACAGCGGGAATAACTTTTAGTAACCTTGGCAGCACTGGGTTCCCATGTGCTAGTCTATATATATAAATTTGTAATCTCTGTTTTTCTGTCAGACTGTCTGTTCGTTTGTCCGATCATAACTCAGGAACCGAACCCAGCGTTGCCCAGGGTACCCATAGTTACTCCCGCCATTTACCCGGACTTGGTCGATATTTTTCGGAAAACTAAATTTTCGCTTTAGAAGTTGCCCCATTGAACTGTTCAGGGGGTCCGAAGTTATAATCGGACAAACATACAGACAAACAGAGATTAAAACTTTACATGTATAGATACAATTAGAAATTAAGGAGGTTCTATATTTTCTAATTGCAGCAGATACAAATATATACGGGGTGAGTAAAAAAAAGAGTTGTCATTGTAGTCTTCTTAAAAAATTCAATTTTAATTGAATATATTTGTAAAATTTAATTAGTTTTTTTAATAGAAATTTGAACTTGTTGGACCGTTTTAGGTTTTCTTCTACTTTGATATTTTAGTTTAAAGATGTGAATATTTCCGTTAAGAAGTAAGGTTTGCTCTATAAGCACTCTGTAGATAGAACATTTTAGAAAACTTTCCCAATTAGATGTTAAAAAGCTGTCTACTCTCATAAATCATCATCACACATAAATTAGAATTCAGGTAAAAGAACGCCATTAGAGGAACAGCAATTCTCCTCTAGTTCTCCCCTACTTCTGCTCTAGTTCTTCTCTAGTTCTCCCCTAGTTTTCTTCTAGTCCTCCTCTAATTCTCCTCTAGTTCTCCCCTAGTTCTCCTCTAGTTCTTATCTAGTTCTCCTCTAGTTCTCCTCTATTTCTCCTCTAGTTCTCCTCTAGTTCTCCTCTAGTTCTTCCCTAGTTCTCCTCTTGTTCTCCTCTAGTTCTCCTCTAGTTCTCCTCTAGTTCTCCTCTTATTCTCCTCTAGTTCTCCTCTAGTTCTCCTCTAGTTCTCCTCGACTTGTTCTCCTCTTGTTCTCCTCTAGTTCTCCTTTAGTTCTTCTTTAGTTCTCCTCTAGTTCTCCTCTAGTTCTCCCCTATTTCTCCTCTTGTTGCCTCTAGTTCTCCTCTAGTTCTCCCCTAGTTCTCCTCTTGTTCTCCTCTAGTTCTCCTATAGTTCTCCTCTAGTTCTTCTTTAGTTATCCTCTTGTTCTCCTCTAGTTCTCCTCTAGTTCTCCTCTTGTTCTCCTCTAGTTCTCCTCTAGTTCTCCTCTTGTTCTCCTCTAGTTCTCCTCTTGTTCTCCTCTAGTTCTCCTTAAGTTCTCCTCAAGTTCTCTTTTCCTCTACTTGTACTTTAGTGCTCCTCTTTGTTAATCTAATTCACAATATTTCGGTTGAGTTTTCATTTCGGAAGCAGCATGATATATATCCATATAAAAAGTGGTACCAAGGGAATTATGTGTCTAGCGAACAACTTTGGTTCCATATAAATGATTTCTTCGTTTCCTGGGGAATCCTAATCAAATTTATTTATTTATAGAAATACTAATTATTATTCAGATTTGGTTAAACACGAACACAAAATTATACACCATAACTACTAGATTAATCCAGACAAACGGGTTATAAACCAATATTATATTCATCTATAAATAATGGACTTTAAGAAATTTTTTAGAAGGGTATCAGCTTTTTCACAATATTTTTTGTAAATATATACTCAAGTACTCTATAGTATATAATATCAGAGCCAAAAACTTAAGACAGGGTATTGTTATGAAAACCAGTTTTGAAACCCGGGTTTCACGAATGAGGTTAGGCAGTTTTGTGAATATCAATATTTTTGTTATGAAATATTATTTTAATTAGTTTTTTCATATTCTCCATTTGTTCGAATCTCTTAAATTAAAATCTGCACAAATGTTAAGACCCCAGAAAGGTAACTCATCAGTTTTGTTCAACGATACTCTTTTAAATTTCTGGCTCTGTACTAAAGAATAGTTTGATAAACAACCAGATATTAAAAGTAAACCCTATATACATATAATGATTATATTCTCAATATTTTCCCTAATCCTTTAGTGTCACTGATTAACAGAAAAGAAACCTGTTCAACAGATAAATATCTAATTGATCCACCCCCTACTCTAATTCCACTTCTAACTGTAATCCAATTTTCATGACAGTGTATACGTACATAGCCTATACTGTTGTATATATCATCTTCCCGATGTAAGTACATTGTTGCATAAAGCAGTATATTTTGTGTACTTTAAAACGCCCGTATAAATAGATGCAGAAAAGAAATTGAGCCTTTGCCTCAAACTAAAATTTTCCAATTATTAAATCTTTGCAACCTGATTGTGTAAACCTTTGATATTTCAAACTTAGATTATCTGATCTAACAGAATTCATAGTTTGAAGTATCTTAGGCCTTGAAACTTGGGTTGGAAATATATAGGGATTTAAAAATCAGAGTTTTTGGCAAAATCTCTATTCTTTTATACTCAGAAAATGCGCTGCAACATTCTTATCATCTGCATTGTCGGACTGGTCGAACCTAATCAATCAGTTTTCCTTCAAGAGATAATATTCAAAACATACGAGAGCACCTTGCACATCAGGTTTACAGGGATACCAGGATACCAGGGATACAGGGGATACCAGGGATACCAGGGATACCAGGATACCAGGGATACCAGGATACCATGGATACCAGGGATACCAGGGATACCAGGGATACCAGGGATACCAGGATACCAGGGATACCAGGATACCTGGGATACCAGGGATACCATGGATACCAGGGATACCATGGATACCATGGATACCAGGGATAACAGGGATACCAGGGATACCAGGGATACTAGGAGGATACCAGGGATACCAGGGATACCAGGGATACCAGGGATACCAGGGATATAAAGACACCAGGGATTCCAAGGATACCAGGGATACCAGGGATACCAGGGATACCAGGGATACCAGGGATACCAGGGAAATCAGGCATACCAGGGATACCAGGGATACCAGGGATACTACGAAAACAAGAGATACCAAGGATACCAGGGATGTAGATAAACCTGGTGCAAGCCTACTGATAAGAGAAAGGTTCTGGCGTCAAATATACAATAAAGGTTGAATGTTGATGTATAGTCCTAGTCTGGTACAATTTATAGCTTTATACTCAAGTAAATTAGAGTAACTTAAAACCAGTGTTTGGCAACCTTTAAACCAGATCTTGTGCATTTCTTTAAGATGGTTTTAGAGATAGAAAAATCCTAGAATCAAAAATGTAATCTTAAGAGGACCAACAAATTTGATCTTTGTGGGGATTTAGTTATTTCTTTAGGATTTCTCTAAATTCACTAAAGATGCTTTAATTATCAACTTAAAAGAAATCCAGAGATTTCAATTTACTTTTCTACGGATTTAGTACTGAACCACTTCAAATTTAAAGTTTCCGCTATGGAAAGAAAGCCAAGAGTTTCAGATTATCGCTGTCTCAAAAAACTCTGAGTGCACAGGTTTAGCTAATATAAATAGAAGCAGGACAAATAACAAAGAGGAAGAACTCTTGGTTTATATTTCTGGAACTTTTTGTACACAAGTTGATGAACTTTTGGTCTGGAGAACTAGATAGAATTGGAACTCTCTGTATTAAAGAAGAACTCTTCGTCTAAAGAACTGGAACTCTTTGTAAACAAGAGGAAGAAATCTTGGTCTAGAGAACTGGAACTCCTTGCATCAAAGAGGAAGAACTCTTGGTCTAGATTTCTGAAACTCTTTGTATACAAGATGATGAACTCTTGGTCTAGAAGACAAGATGGAACTCTTAGTATAAAATAAGAACTCTTGGTCAAGAGAGACAGAACTCTTTGTAGCTAAAGGTTTAGAGAACCTAAACTCTTTATAAACAAGACGAAGAACTCTTGGTCTAGATAATTGAAACTCTTTGTACACAAGACGACGAATTTTTGGTCTAGAGAGTTAGAACTCGTTTCATCTAGAAAGAAGCTTTATTGGTTTAGAGAACTGGTACTATTTTCATACAAGACGAAGAACTATTGGTCTAGAGAATTGGAACTCTTTGTATACAAGACGAAGAACTCTTAGTCTACAGAACCGGAACACTTTGTATACAAGATTAAGAACTTTTGGTCTAGAGAATTGGAACTCTTTGTATACAAGATGAAGAACTTTTGGTTTAGAGAACTAGAACTCTTTGTATACAAGACGAAGAACTCTTAGTCTGCAGAACCGAAACACTTTGTATACAAGACGAATACCTATTGGTCTACAGAACCGGAACTCTTTGTATACAAGATTAATAACTCTTGGTGTACAGAACCGGAACTCTTTGTATACAAGACGAAGAACTTTTGGTCTTCGTGTAGAAATAACAAAGGAACTGAGTTCTTGCCACAAACTCTTTAAATCTCCATATTTTTGCAAGCTGATGTTGTAGATCTTAGATATTTCAAACTATAAATTCTGTTAGCTCAAATAGTCTAAGTTTGAAATATCAAAGGTTTACTTCATCAATTGTACGTTGTGGCAAAAACTCAGTTCCTTTTATGGAAGAGAAGAAAGAAATTTCGATGTTGAATGGAAGCAACTCTTATTAACAGATTTACGAGTTGAGAGGAATATCCTGAATCCTGCTCTGTTCTCAAGTCAAATATTCAAGATATAGAGAAAACTTAGGATTGCTACTAGGTTTACTCTGCCTTATTTATCACTAAGGAATTGAGTCTTTGCCACAAACTCTGATTTTCTAATCGCTATTAATGAATTCCAACGTCGTAAACCTTTGACATTTCATACTATGACTTTTGTTATATCAAATAATATAAGTTTGAAATATCAAAGGTTTACGACATTGGGTTCCAAAGATATTGGGATTAGAAAATCAGAGTTTTGGCAAAGACTCAATTCCTTTCTAACTTTGAATGGCGTCGTAATATGAATATCTAAGAAAGTAAATAAAGCTGATTAACCCATCGTATCTATGTACATAAAACTAAAAATGTTATTGTTGAACCCTGCTTTTTCCTTTCCTCAGCGGGTTACAGATATTCATATTCTTGAAATGATCTAGAATTCCATTATTTTCTAATATTCTCGAGTGTGATAAAATGAATGCGTGGGATGGATGCAGGCGGAGCAGAGGTAAGAGAACCGTGAGAATAAAACAGAGTTTTTATCTATTATGAACATATGTTCATCTGTTCATCGATTCATTCATGTACGCTTAGCATAATAATTTGGGAAAAGAAGAGAACATTGTACTTTATTTCGTTGGATTTAGAAAGTAAGTCTTTGTCACAAACTCTGATTCTCTCATCCCTATATCTTTGCAGCCTGATGTCGGAGACCTTAGATATTTCAAACTAAGAATTCTGTCAGATTGCAAAGATATATGGATTAAAAATATGAGTTTGTGACAAAGACTCATTCCTTTCCAATCCTGTGCTTCGTTTTTATTATTAAGTTTTAGCTACTTTCTAAATTGATTTTACCCTCTGAAGTATAATCCCGAGCTGGAAGCTTTTAAATGTACAGAAAGAGATTAACTCATTTTTCCCTTGCAGGTTTATTACTTGAAGTCAGAACTTTTGTGAACTTCGGGATCAAGCACTTTATATGACTGCTAGCTTTTCAAACAGAACATACTTACACAGACTAAACAGTACAGTACAGTACAGTACAGTACAGTACAGTACAGTTCAGTACAGTACCGTACAGTACAGTACAGTACAGTACAGTACAGTACAGTACAGTACAGTACAGAACAGTACAGTACAGTACAGTACACCAAATGAACCATTCACTTCTAGTGAAATTGACGTGATCTCCGTCTTATTTACATCTACGGAGTAATTTAATATATATCATGCATGGTGATCATACCCTGTGAGTGATAACGTTAATTGATGGATCAATCATTCATTCTCAAACATCGAGATTAAGCGTTCAAGATTAACGATACACAAAAAGTCTCGTATCGCGCCAGACTTAAAACTAGAAGAAAAAAATGTAAATTGAAAGTAAAACTTGCCACAAACTCTGATTTTTTATTTCTATACCTTAGATATTTTAAATTGTGAATTCCCCAATCTTGGATTTCATTTGTCAATTACTAAGAAAATAAAATTTTTAAATAATTTTAAACCATACCATCCTTTAGGAAAGGTCTTCAATAGCTTCATGATCCAAAACGAACCATTTTTATCAAAAGGGGCGCGTAGAAATCCAATGTCACTGAACACCCCTCTCTCGGATTTTATTAGTCAAAAACAGATTGTAATGATACAGGGATTACAAATTTTGAGTTTTTAGCAAATACTTATTTCCTTTCTACTAAAATTTAAAAAAGAAATGAGATTAATGTTATGTTTTTGCATAAAATATAGGCTGAGGAGTGAGGATATATCTAAATCAATAGAAATGACAGGCTATAAGAATGCTTTTTGTGAACAATACAAATAAATAACACTTTCTAAACTATTCCGACATTTGTATGCATAGAATAGAATAGTATAAATATTGGAGCAAATATAAAAAGATAAAATATCAAATTATCTGAAAAATAAGAAAATGTTTTCGTTTTCCTTCAATATAATTACTAGAACTTTGAGCCCAAAATTTTAGACAGGGTATCGTTATAAAAACCACTTTTAGAACCCGGGTTTCACGAATGGGATTAGGCAGTTTTGTGGATATCAATATTTTTGTTATAAAATATTATTTTATTTAGTTTCTTCATGTTCTCCATTTTTTTGAATCTCTTAAATCAAAATCTAACAAATGTTAAGACCCCAAAAAGGAAACTCGAGAGATTCGTTCAGCGATACTCTTTTAACTTTCAGGCTCTGGCATAGACTCATGGGGCTTAGTGTAACTGTACACTGAAGAAAAACCTGCGAATTGTGTATCAATATTTTCGCGGATTTCCTGAAACTGTAGGAAATAGTGATAAAATTAAGACAAGTGTGAATGTGTTGATTTTCTTTTTCCAATTTTACTAATCTATCAAGTCTAACAGAAAAATCCGCAAAATTTTGCGTTTTACAAATAAGAAGAAATTAGGTGGTTTAACATTTAAACGCCAAAACTGTTAGTAAAAAGAGTAGTGTTTAGCGCCTTAAAAGCCTGGTATATTAGAAATATAAAATGAATTTAAGTTTTCATAATGTCTGAAGTCTTTTTATTTCATATTTATACGGATATGAAACATAAAACTTCCCTTTTATCTGAAAACTACTAGAATCAGTTTGCTGCACAAAGTTTAACAATTTATTTTCTAAAACTGTATAACGAATATTCACCTATTGTTTACATTTCACGGGAATATGAAAATGCATTAAATAAAAAAATTAGACAGGAAATTCACCAAATTAAATCTAAATTTTCATTTGGCTTTTCTGTATGTTTGCTTTTATCCAAAAATCTCAAAACGGCTAATTGATCGGGTCATTTAGGAAAGTTAAAAAAAAAAAAATTAAAAAAATTTCAACAGAAAAACATGTTTACATGTTTATAAATGAAAAAAAATCCGCGAGAAATTTGATTATTGCAGAGAAGGATTCAAGAGGACGACATAAAAAGTAGAAGTTAAAAGATTAAACTGGGGAAAGATTATAAAAGCCTCAAAGCCAGGTAATATTAATATAATCGAGACAATACCGTAAATAAAACTGAAAAGAATTATTCTCAGGTGTTTAAAGTTTGAGAATTAATGTCGCGTAGTTATATTCAGAAAATTTAACAATTAGATAAAAGTTTGTTTGAAAAGTTCGAAAGTTTAACGTTTTTACCCAAGAACACCAGCACCCCCTCCTAGAGTTTCAAATAGGGGGGGGGGATTCAGTTTTAATCTTTTTGTGCACAGCTTAGGATAGATTTGTTAAAGTTCAAAACTTTGTTCCCGTTTCTCTGTTCTAACCTTTCCTTGCCTTGTCCTAACTATATATCAGAGTGTCCTAACTCCATCTAACAATGTCCTAAATGCTATTTCTTAATGTCCTAATCTAATGTTAATAAAAGTTATAACGGGAAAATGAATAAAACTTTGGGAGCAAAATTTAAATCGATCCAGATAATTTCCCATTTTGAAATTTTATCCTAGAGAGTCAAAAAACATTGAAAACGTTCAAAATATATATAAATATGCAAATATTTGATAAGTAAAATACAGATTATTTTCCATCTTTATCCACTCCATGGCAGCAGGAGTTGAACAAATATATATCCCATCAGACAAGAGAAAAAATTTAAAGACGTAAATATATTCTATTTACCAGATTATCAAGAAATTGAGTCTTTGCCACAAACTGAGATTTTCTACCCCCTATATCTATGCAACCTAATGTCACAGACCTTTGATATTTCCAAATATCAATTATGGTACATAAAATAATAAAAGTTTGAAATATAACAGGTTGAAAAGATGCAGGGATTAGAAAATATGAATTTTTGGCAAAAAATCAGATACTTTTCATATCCCTAGATCTTTGCCACCTGATGGTGTAAACCTTTGCTTTCAAACTTAGATCTAACAGAATTCATAGTTTGAAATATCTAAAAATATATAGCGTATACAAAATCTGAGTTTGTGACATATATGCTCAATTACTTTCTGGGATATTACAATGTAGAGGGGTATCATGATAGTTCAAGGCCCCGCTTCCCCAATTTCGTCAGATTCTAGATTTACCCTTTCCCTTCTTTCCTACCCCCCCC
Source organism: Eurytemora carolleeae (assembly GCF_000591075.1). NCBI lineage: Eukaryota > Metazoa > Arthropoda > Copepoda > Calanoida > Temoridae > Eurytemora > Eurytemora carolleeae. The sequence continues at coordinate 533,956 of NW_019396035.1, forward strand.
CTCTAGACATATAGGATAAATAGATATAGTACTTGCTCTACATCAAAGAATGAATATGTAAATAGTAAATATATTCACGTGATATAAATAAAAAGTCAGCAATTATTTAGTAAAAATAATTCTTTTAAAGAAAAAGAACGAACATTAGAATTCCCATTATCCTGCTATATCTAGTTTTATATCTAGGATCTAATAATATCTAATGTTTATTTTCAACCTTATTCTAATCTAGCCTCTCTAGCGGAAACTAAACTAAATACTTCACCATAAATATCTAGGATCTAATAATATCTAATGTTTATTTCAACCTAATTCTAATCTAGCCTCTCTAGCGGAAACTAAACTAAATACTTACTTTAATCTAAGATAATCCATTTGTTTGGAAAACCAATACTAGGTACTCTACATATATTAATAGGGCTGTTTATATGGGGGAATTTAAAAACGTTATTCTACTCCTAACATACTATTTTTCATCCAAAATCCAACTATTTAAACTCGAATTTTCATAATGTTCAATTTTCAATTCAATTTTCCTTGAAATAAGAAGAAATTGTTCGTCATCCAGTCTTGATGAGCTAACAAGGAACAACGGCTTATCATATTTTTACATTCTTTTAACCATGATTAATGCCAGATTTGCGTAAATTCTATCTTTATTCGAAAATCAGTGGTGCGACTTTGGGACCTCGTAGCTCCTCTAGTTTTGATTTTACGCACAAGTATGAGAGAAACCTTCGTCTGCTATTTTTCCTTATTTCATTTTATACATCACTTGTATTTTGATCCAGATGTGATAGGAGTTAGATCTTTCGTGTTTTCAAAATAAAAGCACCTCTTACAAATATATATTTAAGTATAACTATTTGCAATATCTTATCACCCAAATGAAAAACTTTAAATTAAATTGATAAAAACCTTAATCATGTAAATATATATATTTATATAAATATAATATATATTAATCAATTGAAGGATTATTTTTAAATATTTGTGGATTATAGAAATATGTAAATAAAACATGATAAAAGAATTAAACTGCTGCTGAAAACAAGTGCTATACAGTTCAAAAATGGCTAGGGCTACACAAACTATGGTTAAATAAAAGGCCAAGACGTTGCGACACTTAAAAACCGACCCAGTCTTGATGCAGTGATGCAACTATATAAGTAGCAGTCTATATTCATGTGTAGTACACACATCGCATACAATTACATTACAAATGCTAACAATTCTATAAATAGGGGGTATTAGTCCCAAACCAGGAGTATATCCCTTAATCATTGTATGTACAATGTATTTGTAGAATAGGCCTTTTGGCACAGATCTTATATTCATCTGTAATCTACCAAATACTTGAAAACTCATTATAATGTATATATTGTATATCTCTATATATATATGTTTATTTATATATATATAATCTAAAATATATACAGAGGAGAACATTCCTCATTTGTTTCACTATTTACTAGCCGGTAATTCCATAATGATATTTTAAACAGTTGGAGCAAAGTTGGAATTGAGTCACTCTCCACTAAAACCAACTATTTCTTTATGTCAGAATACTGAAAATTACTGCAGTGAACAGCGAAACCTTAGTTGAAGAGGAAGTCTTTGCCAGAAACTCAACTTTCGAATCCTTCTCTCTTTACTACGTGTTGGTGTAAACCTTTTTGATAATTACAACTTAGATTGTTTGATCCAACAGAATTTATAGTTTGAAATATCTAAGGTTGCAAAGATATAGGGATTAGAGTTTACATGGATAAACTACTTGATAATATTGATGGAAGTGTTAACGTTATCTGAAGTAAAACTTTATATCTTTGAAATATTCATGTTACCGAAACAAAAATGTATAATTGAAGTGAGGTGAGGTCAAACCAAAGGCACCTGACATCACTTCAATGTAGGCCCGGTCTCAAAATGTGAATGCATCAATTTAATAGGTCGCAGATAATCCGAATGGCGTGGAAATATTTTTCCGTCAACGATGCATAAATATTTAGATAAAAATTGTACTGATATAAGTCGTTAATAACACTGTTTAATCTGGAGTTTACATAAAATTACACTTACTATCCCTTTCAAGGAAAATAAAAAGATGTATTTAAAAAATTATAAATTGAGCAGATATAGAAAACAATTCATATCTAATGTTTTTTTTGTTTACAATCTCTAATTGGTTAAATTAACCAATTAATGGGTTCGAATTTAGCCTTTACGTTTTTATATTCAATATTTAATATGATTATTGGTGAAGGGTTTTATAAATTCTAAATAAATAATTCAATCTTAAAACCATGTTGTTGTGTATGGAACCAAAACTAGATTGGAAAATATAATTCTCCGTTGACAAAAATCTGACGGATAACGGAGAGAAGAAAACGATATTTCGAGAAATTGTCCGCTTCTCTCCGCCCTATCCCCTACTTCATACATACCTGGAGATCTTAGATTAGTCCCACACCAGTTTATATATCTGATAGGAGTATCACATCCTTGGTCAGGATTCACAGATTCACGTATATAGTTTGATTACCCGGAGCTGAATCCTGAAGGTTGGGTTGGGTCCTGATCAGTAAGCACACTACTTAAAGCAACTGCAGCTTTGAAAGGTACGGAGTAGTGTCGGCCCCGCCGGTGCGAGGTCTAGGTCCGATTGGATACCCATCCTCCTGTCAAACCCCTAAACTACACACTGAATAGAGGAAGAAAAATTTGAGTTGACCCATGAGACAACATTTCTAAACTAACTTTTGCATGAATGAGAAAATGCGTATGTAATCCCGAATTCCCTGAATATGTAGTAATGGGAGGATGAGTATATGAATGAATGCAGTCATTATACCCATGGGTATAGTAATGTCAGGAGAAATGCATGAATGATTGAATACGTGGTAGGAAGGATGAATGAAAGAATGAATGAATTTGTTGTATTGGTAGGATAAATGGTAACGTAGTAATGGTTTGATGCATGCACGAAAAACTTTATTTTTAGTAATGGAAAAATGAAGGCATAAATATGCATTAATGGAAGGGTAAATACCTGAATGACTAGATATGCAGTAATTGCAGGACAAATGTTTAATTGTGCAGTAATGGAAGGATAACTCCGCGTATGAATAAATGTGCAGTAATGGAAAGATAAATGCATGTATGAATTAATGTGCAGTAATGGAAGGATAAATGCATGTATGAATTAATGTGCAGTAATAGAAGGATAAATGCATGTATGAATAAATTTGCAGTAATGGAAGGATTAATGCATTTATGAATAAATTTGCAGTAATGGAAGGATAAATGCATTTATGAAAAAATATGCGGTAAAGGAAGGATAAATGTATTTATGAATAAATGTGCAGTAATGGAAGGATAAATGTATTTATGAATAAATGTGCGGTAAAGGAAGTATAAATGCATTTATAAATAAATAGGCAGTAATGGAACGGTGAATACATTTATAAATAAATGGGCAGTAAAGGAAGGATAAATGCATTTATGAATAAATGTGTAGTAATGGAAGGGTGAATGCATGTTATGAATAAATGTGCAGTAAAGGAAGGATAAATGCATTTATGAATAAATGTGCAGTAATGGAAGGATAAATGCATTTATGAAAAAATGTGCAGTAAATAAATAAATGCATGACTGACTAAATATAAGGAATGACTAATTACTAAATTACTAAATTGCATACAATCTAGAGTTTTTCATGGATATATTCCTTTTAAAGTACCTTTCTAACTTCTCTTAAGAAACTTATTGTTCTTTTTTATTTAGAAAAGTTACGACATAAATCACTTTGATAGCGATCTTCTTCTTAATAAAGATTTATTCTATAGTACTGCGGCATTTGATGGAAACTGAGCACAAACTTTGCAAATAAATATTTTCCAAGTTATGGTCCGAAGAAAAATAAAGTGGTTTATACATAGTTAATCTGGAGACAGAATTAGACAAACAAGGAGTCTCAATAAACTTGGTTAACCCTATCTCCGCTGGGGTACTTGAAAACCAGGATACGCTGGGGGGGGTCAATTTGACCCCCCCCTCTAAATCCCATGTTTTATGTCCAAATATGACAAATGATACATCATTAGAAAGCTCTTGTGCTCTACTTTTAGAATCTGCAAAAAAATTTGCAAATTTGCGAAAATTGAATTTTTTATCGCAAAATCTAGTTTTATAGTAAAAATGTTTGCAAAAAAAAATTTGTCCAAAATATGACAAATTATACATTTTTGAAAAGCCCTTGACCATGCCATTTCAAATATGCAAAAATTTTTGCAAAATTTTAAATAACCTGATTTTTAATCAAGAAAAACTAAAAATGTGCAAATTTCCTTTGACAGGTTGTTTGCAAAAAAATTGCAATTTTTTTTTCGCAAAACTTGTGCAATCTGTTTCCTTATGTCATAGGCTTTCCAAAAAGCTAAATTTTATCAAAATCTGACAAGTGAAAGTGGGTCAAAACAAAGATTTAGTTTGCTACAGGCAAGAGCAGTCATTCAGGCAGTGTGCCTGAGGACTCAGGCAGTTAGTATTAAAGCCCGGTTTTAGGCCTAAAGGGAGGGCTTTGGGTATGTAAGAAAAGTCAGAAAATTTCAACAGACTCAGACCAATACTTTTTGAGTTATGTAAAAAAAACTACAGGGGGGGTCAAATTATTCCCCCCCCCCCAGCGGGAATAGGGTTAAGGAGTCTCAAAAAACTTGGTTAAGATCTAAATAGTCAATTATTAAGAAGATTAAGTTAGCTTCAATGTACTGTTGTTGTACTTTTAAGTGACCCTCCATTTATAGAGGGGCTGGCCAATTCACAACGGTACCCTTTTAAATCTTGATCTGATAAGGAAGTAGAGGATATCCTCGATTTTATAGCTTAAAAAGATTTTAATTCTGATAGTAGAAATCCGCAAGCCAATTTTATAATTGAAGATAATCATTTTCAAAGTTAAAACAAAGCTTTTAAGTAAACAAATAAATTTAATTACAAACAATAGTCATCGATTATTTTTTCGATGCATTCGTAAATAGTAGACATTTCATAATATTTTGTATTTTTCATGATCTGAGAGTTACTGTAACCATCCCCACCCTCCACCCCTCCCTGCTGAGGATGGGTATAGAACATGAAGGAAAATTCTTCAGGACAAATGGGATGGTTACATTACTTTTGAAAACATTTATTCCTGTTTCGAGGATTTTTGATAATGAAGACGACATTTTCATATTTTCCAGGAATGTTCGAAAATCCAACGCCAGCGAAAATTGTTTTAAAAAAATCAAAAATATTTTGAAATATTAACTACGAATGCGTCGAAAAATAATCGATGACTACTGTTTGTAATATCTGAATGATTTGTTTGGAACTAAATTGATTTGTTTACGATCCGAGTTGAATGTTGCATCTTTCCGAATTTGTATGGACGCTGCGTTCTTCGGTGGGAGTCGTTTTTAACAATTTTCTCCTTATAGACTCAACAGATAGAAGTAAGATTAGTAGCGATCTAAAGCGCTTTTTTATCGCATTAAGCCTATACCCCCTTTCATTTTTCGCGAACACTCCCTTTAAATCCGAGAATTGATGGCGTATAACTTGTTCGCCTTTATTGTAGAGATCCAAGGATCTCTATCCAGAAAAAAAGCCAGGTTGGATGTTGAGATGGATAAGTTTCCATGATAATTCGTTTAAAATATGTTTTCAATGAAAAATTAATCAACGTAACTGAGTTTTTGCCACAAACTTTAAAGATTTCATCTCTATCATATCTTTGCAGCCCAAGTCGTCGTTATAAATCTTTGTTTTAAATATAAGGTGGTGTTCACTATTAGGTTGCAAAGATATAGGGATTATAAAATTTGAGTTACTTTTTCTTGAATATGGTTTACAAATTGATAATTCAAGACGACCACAAAGTCGCTAGACGACGGCAATTCCAGTGATTTTTGTGAAAATGGGACAATGGTGGCAAAGTTCGGACATTTTATGCAAAGTATTTGACGTTTTTGGTCCCCTTTAAACTTATTCATACAAACAATTCTCACAAACTCTATTTCAACCAGCGATTAAAGTTAATCATTAGGTCTAAAACCATTAAGATCTACACTGATACAGTTGAAGTCTCTACATTGAAGGGCTAATGATAAATGTTAAATGAAGGTTAGAAGATATATTCTCCCAGCTCTGACATGATATGAAGAATATTCTTTATACATGTGTAGGATCTCATCACTATAGTTAATGTTCCAAGCAAACATATTTAGAGCTTATAGCCTCATGGAAATTACTCAACATTCAGTTTTCTCTAGAACTCATAACGCTGTGCAATAGACCCAGCACGTTTTTCACTTAAGCTTGAGACTTTTTAACTAAAACTCCGGACGTTTTGCACTAGAACTCGAGACGTTTTTTACTAGAAACATAGGACGTTTTGCAATATCAGTTACGACGTTTAGTACTAGAACTCATAATGAGAACTAAAACTTAGGATGTTTATCACTAGAACTCAAAACACTTTTCCATTTAAGTTAGGACGTTTTGAAAATAGAACTCAGGACGTTTTGCAATAGAAGTTTAGTACAATAACTCATGATGTTCAGCACAACTAGAATTTTCCCCCTAGATTTCAGAACGTTTTTTCACTAAAGTTTATGTTGTTTAGAACTTAAACTCGGAACATTTTCCGCTAAAACTTAGAACGTATAGTTCTAGAACTTATGACGTTTATTTCTAGAACTCGTAATGTTTTGCACAAGAACTAAAAACATTTTGTTTTGTACTAGGAGTTAGAACGTTTAGTTCTGGAACTCAATATGCTTTTCCCTTTAACACAGAACACGAGCATGACTTTCCTAATCAGGAACAATATTTTCTGCTCTGGAACACAAATTCTTCTGCTCGAAACAAGATTTTCCTGTTTAGGAAGAACGATATTCTTCTGCTCAGTTGAAATATTGTCTGGAAAAAATCTTGTTTAAGAACAATATTCTCCTGTTCACGGACAAGATTCTCCTGTTCACGGACAATATTCTCCTGTTCACGGACAAGATTCTCCTGTTCAAGGACAAGATTCTCCTCCTGTTCAAGGACAAGATTCTCCTGTTCAAGGACAATATTCTCCTGTTCACGGACAAGATTCTCCTGTTCAAGGACAAGATTCTCCTGTTCAAAGACAAGATTCTCCTGCTCAAGGACAAGATTCTCCTGTTCAAGGACAAGATTCTCCTGTTCAAGGACAAAATTCTCCAGCTCAGTAAAATAAATGCCTAGAAAAAGATCCTGTCCAAGAGCAAGATTTTTCTGTTTAGGAACACAAATATTCTCTTGCTCAGTTAGAATTGTCCTGTTTTGTAAACAATTGTCCTGCTCATTAAAAAAATGTCCTTCTAAGTAAAAATTGTCCAGCTCAGGGACAAGCTTCTGATGTTCGGGAACAAGATCTCCTGATCAGGATTTAGGATTAGGATTTATTAGTTTCAGAACATAAATTTCAGTTTAAATTAGGAAAATCAAAAGTGCAATATCAATAGAGGAATGGAATTGATTGAGTATCCTTCGACTGGATAATCTTTAAACAGCAATGTCAAAAATACGTGTTTTTTTAAATTGCTCAAATAGGAAGTCATGCATGAGTATGAAACTGCTGAACATATCAGTGACAAGCAATCCTAAGACACGGAGGAGATATGAACTTAGCTAATTGTTAATATGGAGAAGTGAGTAGGGGATATGACAGGGGGGGGGCTATTGTTAAATCTAGTACAAGAGATTTGATTGAATCAAATAAAAATCGTCCTTGAAGGAACTTGCCTAAAACTGTAAAACTCAAATTTTCTAATCTTTTTATCTTTCCAACCTTTGATATTTTAAACTTTAAGTTTTGGCATCAATTAATATGGCTGAAATCATAATATCAAAAGTCTACCACATCAGGTTGTTAACATAAGGGAATAAGAAAGATCAGTATGAAGAGGCTGTTCAGTTTTCAGTTACTTCACATTGGCATTTTAAATTTTTTTAAACTGTTGGACTTTTGGACTTGGACTACAACTTGACAAGCGATTGTACAACTTCACCGTCAAATAGTTGAGTTGTTTAGCAGTTTCAGAAGGAAAATTAGTGAAATTCAGGTCTGAATGAATCTTTAATTGACTATCAATATTTTGCTGTCATAGGATTAAAAATGTGTTGCAGATTGAACGTTTATATATTTGACTTGAATATATAATTAATCAATGAAGTATATGTATATACATATATATAAATAAATCCGCTACTCTGCAGTGTAGAGAGATGATCTGTAAATTTATGAAATATTCTTGGAGGATAATTTTTTAAATGTGTAAAAGAAAGTCTAGCCTGGAAAGTTTCGTACTTTGTAGTTGATGAGGTGGGAAGAACACCTCAGAAAATATTCCCCACCTCCCACCTTATACTTCCTTAGAACATGACCTTATACTTCTCAGAACATGCCCCCCCTCCCACCTTANAAGGAAGGAAGGTAGAGAAGGTATGTTTGGGTGGCAGCTGGAATGATCTACTGGAGGAAGGTAGGAAGGTAGAGCAGGGATGTTTGAGTGGCAGAAATGATCTACTGGAGGAGGGTAGGAAGGTAGAGCAGGGATGTTTGAGTGGCAGAAATGATCTACTGAATAAGATAATAGATGATGAATTGTACAAGATGTCGTCCCTACTACACCATGGATTACCATATTTGTAACTTATTCCAAACTAGGGAATAAATATATTTTGGACATGAACTTTCAACACTGAACAGTCAAGATTGGAATAAAGATTGTACAAAGTTACCCAGAAAATATGAAACTTTAAAGATGACAGTGAAGTTATCACAAACCATAATTCTATAATCTATGTTTTGCTGCTTTGTATCCCAAATAAAAAATCCTATAAACCTATAGGAAACAGATATACACTAGTAAATATAGCTAAGGAGAGATATTATGCTACAGTGATAACCAGAAAACACTGAAATAGGAAGACGACTTTTTGACTCAAGTTACGACTTTAAATAGTCCAATGAGCATGGGACACAGCAGTTGTGCAGTGTAAACAGACCAATTTAAGGTAATGAGTGAATGATTAAGTGTCTATTAAGACTATTTGCTTTTTAATAACATCAAATACACTTCAGCATTGCAATAAAGTCGTCTTTCTATTTCAGAGTTTTCTGGTTATCACTGTAGTATATTTGTAAAGGGGGAGGGGGAGAAATTTGGCATTTTGAGAGTTGTGTCACCAAATTTTGTGGAGATGAGGTTTAAAGGCAAACTAAGGAAATTTCCAAGTAGTAAACAGATAGATCACAAGCAGCTGTAGTACATTTGAATATCCGAGTCGGGTCAACCTTTCCGGTCCCAGTTTGTACTGTGTCGCCCGGAAATTGGGTAAATAAAGCTCAACAGGACTAGCCGGTGCAATAAGGTTGACACGGTTAGACTTTAAGTTGAATTTACTTTTACTAAAGGGTTGCGTGAGATAGATATAGGGATACAAGCATACTTTAGTAAACAGATAGATACATATAGAGAACAAGCATACTTTAGTAAACAGATAGATACATATAGAGAACAAGCATACTTTAGTAAACAGATAGATACATATAGAGAACAAGCATACTTTAGTAAACAGATAGATACATATAGAGAACAAGCATACTTTAGTAAACAGATAGATACATATAG